>NC_058090.1:98348383-98419411 GCF_014858855.1 Bufo gargarizans | reverse complement strand
TCGGGCACCACTATTGGCCCACTGTAAATTTCCTTCAAAGGTTATGGCCAGCCCGCCCCTGGTTGTTGTCCCACTGCTAGAGATGGCCATGCATCTTTGATGAATATTGACCGAACCTGCTGATTTTGGCAGGGCCAGATGACCATCTAAGGCTACTTTCACACTAGGGTTTTTTGCAGATCAGTCATGGATCTGCAAAAATGCTTCCATTACAATAATACAACTGCATGCATCCGTCATGAACGGATCAGGTTGTATTATGTATTCTATAGCCAAGACGTCTCGAACTCCATTGAAAGTCAATGGGGGACGGATTCGTTTTCTACTGTGTCAGCTCCGCATCCCAGGACGGAATGGAGACTGATCGGAGGCAAACTGATGCATTCTGAGCGGATCCTTTTCCTTTCAGAATGCATTAGGGCAAAACTGATCCGTTTTGGACGGATCTCACAAACGGAAAGCCAAAACGTCAGTGTGAAAGTAGCCTAACTTGTATTGGAGTGACCAACTTTCCCCTGATGGCAGATGTCTGGGGGAAAAAGACCAGTCATACTGGATTTCAACATGCCTATCCTTTTGTTTTTTGTATAAAGAAAACCACGCACTCTCTATATGAAATATGCAAAGTGGATTTTTATTGTGATGCACTCTAAAATTGTGCAGAAAAGTGCAAAAATGATAGTAAAAAAGGGATTAGAGGTAAATTCACAGTTGGTTGCCTGAAATCGCAGGCAGGTACTGTCTGGTGACAGACATATATATTACAGATCTGAATTCTTGGTTTTGCCGTATGTTGGATCGTTAATCTTATCCAATGAGGCTGCGATATGTGAGACGTTTCGGTCGTTATTGATCTTTATCAATCTATCGTTGTAACACAAAAGGAGAACATAAATATATTTGAGTAACATAACTGGCAAACATAGTGCTAATATATTACAAGCTACGAGGTGGAGAGGGGTGGACATAAAAAAAAATACATCTCAAGCTACGAGGTGGAGAGGGGTGGACATAAATAAATACATCTCAAGCTACGAGGTGGAGAGGGGTGGACATAAATAAATACATCTCAAGGTACGAGGTGGGGAGGGGTGAACATAAATAAATACATCTCAAGGTACGAGGTGGAGAGGGATTAACATGGAGCAATGCAGGTAGTATATGGAACAGATAGCTCTAATATATACCTAAGTACTCACTCTGGTTGCATATTAAGGCCCCTTTCACACGGGTGAGAATTCCAGGCGTGTGCAATGCGTGAGTTGAACGCATTGCACCAGCACTGATTCCGGACCCATTCACTTCAATGGGGGTGTTCAGATGAGCGGTGAGTTTCACGCATCACTTGTGCGCTGCATGAAAATCGCAGCATGTTACATATTATGTGTTTTTCATGCAACGCAGGCCCCATAGAAATGAATAGGTCTGTGTGAAAATCGCAAGCAAGTGTGGATGCGGTGCGATTTTCACGCATGGTTGCTAGGAGATCATAGGGATGAGCAACCCCTTTAAAGTCTAACCACTGTATTATTTCCCTTATCACATGGTGATAAGGGAAAATAATAGCATTCGTAATACAGAATGCTTAGTAAAATGTGCCTTGAGGGATAAAAAATATAAATAATTAACTCACCTGATCCACTTGATCGTGCAGCCGGCATTATCTTCTTTCAGGACCTGCAAAAGGACCTTTGATGACGTAATTGCGTGGATGTCAGCGCAGGTCCTGCTGAATGAAGATAGAAGGATCTTCTATCTTGATTCAGCAGGACCTGCGCTGATGTCACTGCGCTCACCACAAAGGTCCTTTTGCAGGTACTGAAAGATGAAGAAAGAAGACGATGCCGGCTGCGTGAACAAGTGAATCAGGTGAGTTAATTTTTGTTATTATTTTTAACCCCTCAAGCTACATTTTAGTAAGCATTCTGTATTATGAATGCTATTATTTTCCTTTATAACCATGTTATAAGGGAAAATAATAAAATGAATAAAACACCTAACTCAAACTCAGTGAAGAATTTCGGGTTCGGGTCTGGGTACCACATTCAGATTTTTCTCATGCATGTGCAAAACGCATTGCACTCACGTGGAAAAAACTGAACATCGGAACGCAATCGCAGTCAAAACTGATTCCAATTGCGTACTTACACGCAGGGGTTTCCCGCAATGCACACGCGACGCGTCCGGAGCAAATCCGGGACGCCCGTGTGAAAGAGGCCTAAGGCTACTTGTTACAAGACACGAAGCAACATCATATTTTCTAGACATATAGTAGGTATAAAAAACCTCTGGATATTCATGTTCTCCTTTTATGTTACAGCGATAGATTGATAAAGATCAATAACGACCGAAACGTCTCATATTTCGCAGATTAACGATCCAACATACGGCAAAACCAAGAATTCAGAGCTGTAATATATATGTCTGTCACCAGACAATACCTGCCTGCGGTTTCAGGCAACCAACTGTGAATTTACCTCTAATCCCTTTTTTACTATTATTTTTGCACTTTTCTGCACACTTTTGGAGTGTACCACAACAAAACTCCACTTTGCATGTTTCATATAGAGAGTGCGTGGTTTTCTCTATACAAGCATCTATGGGCATGGACCCGTACACCACAGGAGTGCATTCATAGGAGTGTAGTCCTCTTTTTTCCATTATCCTTTTGTTTTTAGCCAAGCATGGACGTGAACGGAGCGGACGGGAGAAACGGCTGTCGGCTGAAAGAGCGACCGTTATCTAATATGCATGGCCAGTTTAGGATGATTATAGAAGATGGACGGAAGAAATCCCACTCTGGTGATCAGGGGGGCAGGAAAGTTTGTACGTTGTAAACCATTCAGTGTTTCCCCAGGCTACATAGTAGATAACAGAGCACCAGGATGCCCCACTGGTATCCATTAATATTCCTTAGCTTTCATTTCTGGCTACTGAAAAAGATGGCTGCAGGTCTCCAGCACCGGAGCCCGACTATCTCCGGAGTCCTTAGGATACATTTATAAAAAATGAAATCCAGTCTTGTATTTTATGAATTTCTAAAACCAGCGAGGGAATTGTATGCGAGTAATTGGCAGACAGTTCTGAATGACAGATACAAAATGAATTTTGTGCAAAAAAAAAAATCTATATACTTTATAAGAACCTCAGCAGCACTGAGTATTGATCTATGTCCTGCTCAACAAACCAGTCAGAGCCCAAGTGTACGCGATAGGTCTCCCTCCACCGATCAACCTGCATCTCCGGGTCTGCGGCCTCCTCGTGCAGGATCCTCAGCCGGCACCCCCCCTTACTGACAATAACCTGACGATTATGTCAATTGATTCACTCAAAGCAGGGTCTTTATTAAAATACAATGTTCCGAGATGGGATTATAGATTTTGTGCTTTACATCAGACTACAACAATTATTAGCTTTGTGGAACATCCGTTTGCTTTATGTCCATTAGGTTTGATGTTCATATCCAATGTCCAGCCGGCAAATGATTGACGTCCTCATTCCTATACATTATAGAGGAAACATGTGGCTTCTTTACAACCGCCGTAAAGCAATCTCCACTACAGCCCACATTTCTGTGTGACAGTCCCGGTATTAAAGACCTGAATAAATGAAGATACAACACATTTTGGAGTAGTATTTATTATAATGACTACTATAATACCGCTCCTATATTATAATACTGCTCCTATGTACAAGAATATAACTACTATAATACTGCTCCTATGTACAAGAATATAACTACTATAATACTGCCTCCTATGTACAAGAATATAACTATTATAATACTGCTCCTATGTACAAGAATATAACTACTATAATACTGCTCCTATGTACAAGAACATAACTACTATAATACTGCCTCCTATGTACAAGAATATAACTATTATAATACTGCTCCTGTGTACAAGAATATAACTACTATAATACTGCTCCTATGTACAAGAATATAACTACTATAATACTGCCTCCTATGTACAAAAATATAACTACTATAATACTGCTCCTATGTACAAGAATATAACTACTATAATACTGCTCCTATGTACAAGAACATAACTACTATAATACTGCCTCCTATGTACAAGAATATAACTACTATAATACTGCTCCTGTGTACAAGAATATAACTACTATAATACTGCTCCTATGTACAAGAATATAACTACTATAATACTGCCTCCTATGTACAAAAATATAACTACTATAATACTGCTCCTATGTACAAGAATATACCTACTATAATACTGCTCCTATGTACAAGAATATACCTACTATAATACTGCTCCTATGTACAAGAATAAAACTACTATAATACTGCTATGTACAAGAATATAACTACTATAATACTGCCCCTATGTACAAGAATATAACTACTATAATTCTGCTCCTATGTACAAGAATATAACTACTATAATACTGCTCCTATGTACAAGAATATAACTACTATAATACTGCTCCTGTGTACAAGAATATAACTACTATAATACTGCTCCTATGTACAAGAATATAACTACTATAATACTGCTCCTATGTACAAGAATATAACTACTATAATACTGCCTCCTATGTACAAGAATATAACTACTATAATACTGCTCCTATGTACAAGAATAAAACTACTATAATACTGCTATGTACAAGAATATAACTACTATAATACTGCCCCTATGTACAAGAATATACCTACTATAATACTGCTCCTATGTACAAGAATATAACTACTATAATACTGCTCCTATGTACAAGAATATAACTACTATAATACTGCTCCTTTGTACAAGAATATAACTACTATAATACTGCCCCCTATGTACAAGAATATAACTACTATAATACTGCTCCTATGTACAGGAATATAACTATTATAATACTGCTCCTATGTACAAGAATATAACTACTATAATACTGCTCCTGTGTACAAGAATATAACTATTATAATACTGCTCCTATGTACAAGAATATAACTACTATAATACTGCTCCTATGTACAAGAATATAACTACTATAATACTGCCTCCTATGTACAAAAATATAACTACTATAATACTGCTCCTATGTACAAGAATATACCTACTATAATACTGCTCCTATGTACAAGAATATACCTACTATAATACTGCTCCTATGTACAAGAATAAAACTACTATAATACTGCTATGTACAAGAATATAACTACTATAATACTGCCCCTATGTACAAGAATATAACTACTATAATTCTGCTCCTATGTACAAGAATATAACTACTATAATACTGCTCCTATGTACAAGAATATAACTACTATAATACTGCTCCTTTGTACAAGAATATAACTACTATAATACTGCCCCCTATGTACAAGAATATAACTACTATAATACTGCTCCTATGTACAGGAATATAACTATTATAATACTGCTCCTATGTACAAGAATATAACTACTATAATACTGCTCCTGTGTACAAGAATATAACTACTATAATACTGCTCCTATGTACAAGAATATAACTACTATAATACTGCCTCCTATGTACAAGAATATAACTATTATAATACTGCTCCTATGTACAATAATATAACTACTATAATACTGCTCCTATGTACAAGAATATAACTACTATAATACTGCCTCCTATGTACAAAAATATAACTACTATAATACTGCTCCTATGTACAAGAATATACCTACTATAATACTGCTCCTATGTACAAGAATATACCTACTATAATACTGCTCCTATGTACAAGAATAAAACTACTATAATACTGCTATGTACAAGAATATAACTACTATGATACTGCCCCTATGTACAAGAATATAACTACTATAATTCTGCTCCTATGTACAAGAATATAACTACTATAATACTGCTCCTATGTACAAGAATATAACTACTATAATACTGCTCCTTTGTACAAGAATATAACTACTATAATACTGCCCCCTATGTACAAGAATATAACTACTATAATACTGCTCCTATGTACAGGAATATAACTATTATAATACTGCTCCTATGTACAAGAATATAACTACTATAATACTGCTCCTGTGTACAAGAATATAACTACTATAATACTGCTCCTATGTACAAGAATATAACTACTATAATACTGCCTCCTATGTACAAGAATATAACTATTATAATACTGCTCCTATGTACAAGAATATAACTACTATAATACTGCTCCTATGTACAAGAATATAACTACTATAGGGGGGCGGAGCTTGACTTCCGGCCAAGCCAGACGCATGTGAGAGAGCTCCTCTCCATGTGAGCCAGCAAACTAGTTAATTTTGCTACCTAGCTTTGAAAGAATGGGCAAAGTGGGTCGGTACATACCTAGAGAAACGCCTGAGCACCTGAGATCGGACCGCGGTCCGCAAGAAATGGACAAATTTCTACATAAGAAGGCTCCGGCCGCGAGTGCCGCCAAGATGGCGCCTCTGGAGCAGGAGGACTGGCCACAGGAAGCGGAGGGGGCGGACGGCGTCTCATCAGATCTGGATGCCGGACCCCGCGCCTCCACCTCGGCGCCTATTTCACGCCAATTCATTCAACAAGCCCTATCGTCGGCACTAGCCCCGGTGATTCAGGATCTCACCGAAATCAAGTGCGACGTGAAGCACATCGGGCACCGCGTGGAGAAGCTGGAGCACACGCAGGCAGCAATCCTGACTTATGCTCACACGCTGGGCGACAACAGTGCCGCACTCGCTGCCTCTTTGGATACAGCTTACGCCCTGATAGAGGACCAAGAGAACCGCAGCCGACGTAAGAATATCCGGCTGCGAGGCCTCCCAGAGCGGGTACTGCATGAAGCACTGCCTGAGGCGGCATCCGCCATCTTTTCCGGCCTGCTAGGTGCAGAAAGAGCAGCTGAAATCTGCGTGGAGCGCATTCACAGAGCGCTCAGGCCAAAACCGAGGGACAATGACCCACCGAGGGATGTGGTCTGCGGTTTGCTACGATATGTGGACACAGCAGCGATCCTAAAAGCAGCAAGAGAACAGAAAGAACCGCTCTACGAAGGAGCCAAGATCCTCTTATTTCAAGACCTGGCACCCTCTACTTTGAGTAAGCGAAGGATCCTACGACCGCTTACGGATCATCTGAGGGCTGTTAAAATGCCCTACAAATGGCTATTCCCGTTTGGTCTGACTTTCGCATCGGAGGGAAAGAGGTGCACGATCCGCACACCAGCGGACTTGCCGGCGGCGTGGACTCTGCTCCAGACGACCCCCCTGGATATACCATCATGGCTCCCGTCGGCTGACACAGGAGTCTCTCTGCCTGACTTGCCAGAAGAGCAGAAGTGGGTTAAAGCTTCTACTAAGAGAAAGTCCAACAACAGGCCGTGAGGTCTGCCGCACGGTTTGCAGAGGTCTATTTCACTCATGGGCGGTAGCTCACTGAGCTAATGCTGCTGGACTGCTGGACGTTACGGATGATCTCCGGGTCCCTGAGCGCAAGTATTAGAGGTGGCCGTCTGAGCCTTTTCAGTTTGTTGGTAGCCTGCCTCAGTTAGCCGGCGGTGGTCGGATAGGTAGGGGCTCGTTCTGAGTGGCCCTGAGCAGTTGGACCGCGGGCGGTGGATTCTTGGATCAGGACGGCCCCACGGGGTGATTCGTGAGCCACTGTTGTGTCGGCACGTCACTACTGCCATGGTTTGTTCACATCCGCAGGTTCCACGTGTTTAGCATGCATGTCTATACTGCATATGTTTATGATAGCTATGGTGTGGCTGTAAAGAGTGTTAGTCCCTGTGACTGGCCTCTGGTTCAGTCAGGCCGTTCATCTAATGGCTGGGAAGCAGCTTATTGTTACTAATGTTATGTTTGCTATGGCTCGCAGGACAAGCAGGCTTACTCCCCCCGTATAGCCGCTTGCCTTAGACCATTATGGCATTCACCAGGAACTTACTGGCGCAACCCTGGTGCAAGCGCCTTACAATTGGCTGGCTTGGGCCATTCGCGCTTGGCCTTGTTTTGCTGGGCTGCGCGCTAGGCACAAGCCATCCGAACCCTATGTTGGAGATTTTCTCCACTTCCCGGTTGTTCATGAAGTTGGATACTCCATTTTGTTTCCCTGGTCACACGCATGATTTTAAGCAACTAGCAGCTCTAAGGTCTACACTTGTAATACGTCATGGCATTGATTAAGTGTACTTCCCTTAATGTCAGAGGTTTTAATACACCGCAGAAGAGGTCACAGGTTGTTCGTATGTTAAAAAAATCTCGCACTGACATATGTTTTCTACAGGAATTGCATTTCAAGTCGGCACATGTGCCTACTCTCCCTAAGTCCTACTTCCAGCATTGGTTCACCAGCACGTTCAGTAGTGCAGCTAGGGGAGTCGGCATTGCCATATCAAAGACAGTTCCCTTCCGGTTATCATGTATACAGGATGACCCAGAGGGGCGATATGTATTTGTTAAGGGTTCAATAGGCACCCAGGTAGTGACATTAGCTAGTCTATACTGCCCAAATCGCGGTCAAACGAAATGGCTCATCAATACCCTAAAGACGTTTGCCTCCTTTGCTGAAGGGATTAGATTAATAGGCGGAGATCTCAACATGACGCTGAACCCCATAATGGATGCGTCCGATGGCTCTTCCCAATTGACCCAGGTGGCTCTAGGTAGAGTTAATGCCTATCTAGCGGAGGTAAATTTAGTGGACTCCTGGCGGTTGCTTCACCCTGCTGACAGAGACTACACTTTCTTCTCGGTACCGCATAATACTCATAAGAGGCTGGATTATGTCCTGATCTCGGGCAGCTGTGCTGACAGGGTGGAGCGGTCTACCATTGGGCCCATAACGGTCTCGGACCATGCCCCGGTGTCGACTTCACTTCATTTCCCTACGCTACCTACACAAACCAAACAATGGCGTCTAAATGAGACACTCCTGGATAAACAGTCAGATGTAGATACCCTCAGTCAGAAACTAACATGGTTCTTTGCTGAAAACTCTACTGATGGGATGCCACTGGCTACTGTCTGGGAGACACATAAGCAGGTCATGAGGGGCGAGCTCATTGCACTAGGCAGTAGGGTTAAAAGAACTAGACAGGAGCACTTAAATTCCCTCCTTAAGCAAATAGCGGATATCGAGTCCGTACATAAGCGCTCTAGAGCCCTAGAGGCCAGGGATCAACTAGCAATTCTGCGTAAGCAACTGACAGACCATCTAAATGGGTGTTATGCAAAAGCATACCAATATTCGCAATTTCGCTTTTACGCGCATGGGGACAAGGGCACGAAATTGATGTCCTCTCTCCTGAAACAGAAGAAGGACTCAATGTATATAGCAGGGATTAATAGGAGAGATGGTACCACTGTCCACAAAACGTCAGATATAGCCATTGAGTTCCAAAAATTTTATCATGACTTGTACGGTCTCCCTGAGGAAGTAGCAGGGTCCACTGTAGATAGGGCTTCCCTAATTGATGACTTCTTACACCGCTTACAGCTCCCCACTCTAAATGAAGAGGAGGCCCAAACTCTTCTATCCCCAATAACGGAGAGAGAAGTTATGGGCGTTTTAAGCTCTATGCCAATGGGGAAGAGTCCGGGTCCGGACGGTTTCCCGGTGGGATACTATAAGAAATTTTCAAAAATCCTGGCTCCCCACATTACTGCCTGGTGCAATGAGCTCCTGGGTGGCTCACAGTTACATAAACAGTCCCTGGAGGCCACAGTCACTATTCTCCCCAAACCCGGGAAAGACCCTAAGTTGTGTGGCAGCTACAGACCAATTTCGCTTTTGAACGTTGACATTAAGGTCTGGGCGAAATTACTTGCCACTAGAATCAGTACCCTTCTTCCGAAACTCATTAACCCTGAACAAGCAGGCTTCGTCCCTGGCAGGGAAGGCAGTCACAACTCCTGCAGAATCCTATCCACCATACAGCTAGCAAAGAAAAAACAAGTCCCCCTGGTTCTGCTGGGTATAGATGCGGAGAAGGCCTTTGACCGGGTGAACTGGGCTTATATGATTAAAACCCTGCATAAGTTTGGCTTCCCTGCGCAATTTCAGAGAGCTATTATGTCTCTGTATGGTGACCCTAGCGCCCGGATCAGAGTTAATGGCACTTTGTCATCTCCCTTCCCTATTAGGAACGGGACGAGGCAGGGATGCCCCTTGTCCCCTGCCCTGTATATATTAGTCATGGAAACCTTGCTGCAGGCCATCAGAGATCATCCTGGCATCAGGGGACTCAAGTTGGAGAATAGCCCCATAGAATATCTTAATGCCGCTTATGCAGACGACCTCCTAGTCATGGTCTCCAACCCGGTCGAGGCCTTCCCGCATCTGTTATCCCTGTTTGAGCAGTATGGACAAGTGTCCAATTTTAAAGTAAACTATACAAAATCAGAGGCCATGAATGTATCAGCTCCGACCAAGCAAATCCACCTGCTGAAAACGAAAACCCCTTTCATATGGCAAACATCTCACTTGTCCTATCTGGGAATTAAGATTCCTTGTAGAATGGATGAGCTTTTCCGGCTGAACTTTGCTGCACTACTGAACGATGCTCAACAACAGCTGCACACACTGAGAATTCCATATATTTCATGGATGGGCCGGAAAAATCTGCTAAAAGCATTTATTATGCCCGAGATACTGTACGCCATGCAGATGCTGCCTGTCTTTCTTCCCTCCTCCTTCTTTACACAAATTAGAAGGCTCTTCAGCACCTTTCTTTGGGGGGGGAGGGGGGCGAGACTGGCACATCGCACGCTGATTCTGAGAAGGGATCAGGGAGGTATGGCACTACCTGACGCTCAGCTATACTATAAGGCCATCCACCTGAAGAGGTGGCTACACCTCCACGCCCCCTGGTCTCATATCCTGGGTAAGGAGCTTGAGATAGCCCAGCTCGACAAAAAGCAGAGAGCGGGGTTATGGGGTCTGAACTCATCCTCACTTCACTCACATGTGCTGCTTAAAGGCACAGCGGCCGTTATCAAACAACTGAACAAGGACAAAGGCTTGCTGCATACTCTCTCACCGCTGATGCCGGCCGACCTTGCTCCATTTATTGTGAGGCCCTCTGCTGACACTGTATCACCTGTGTGGAATAAACTACGCAACTACACTGTCACAGAGTTCTTAGATGGGGCATCAGGTGCTCTCCCTGCTCATCACCCCCTAAACCACACTTTATATTCTAGCAACTTCCTGGATACCATAGAATATAACTCGGTCAGCAAACCATTATTAGCTTCTAGAGTGCCCACTCCGGAAACAACGTGGCTTGAGAAGTTGCTACACTTAAAATCCCCCCCTAGTAAAATAATATCTAAGCTATATCTGGCTCTTAATGTTCAGCCTTCTATGGGAGTCCCACAGTATCTGAAAACCTGGGCATCTGAGCTCAACTTAGAATTTTCGGAAACAGACATACTACGCATACATGCTCATTCTCACGGGTTCTCAAGGTGTGTGAAAGTGCAAGAGCACTCATACAAAGTGATGACCCAGTGGTATCAGACCCCCAAACAATTGTTTGTGAAAGGTCTTAGTCAGTCTGACACGTGCTGGAGGTGTAAGGAGGCGTCGGGGACACAAACACACATATTCTGGTCCTGTCCAAAGCTCCGCCAGTATTGGGACGGGGTAGCGGCTATGATAAATAAGGTACTGAATGCTTGTGTGCAGCTATCGCCTGCACTGGTGCTTCTCTGGCTTCCCACACCGACCTTCACACCTTCCAAAAGGAGCTTGGCAACGCATTTGATACAGGCAGCAAGGCTACTCATACCACAGAGATGGCTCAGCGAAGACTCACCGACACTCTCACATTGGGAGCAGAAAGTAGATCAGCTATGCAGACTGGAGGAGCTGGCGGGGTGGGAGGCCAGACAACACGAGAAGTTTCTGAAAGTTTGGGGACCATGGTTGTCATTTCGTAACAATAGAGTGGGTGGCACAGACTCACCGAGCATTAGTGGGGCAAGTTAACCTGACATAACCTGACATAACCTGTGTTCCCCTGTGGTCTCACCGCTATGCCAATCGACATCGATTACGCCTGCTAGTACAAGGTTTAGATCAGAATACTTGAACGAGAAGTGTCAGTATTATGCGTGTACAGGAGGGCCTCATTTGGGGCCTGCCCACCCCCCCACCCCCCCCCCCCTCCTTCCCTATCCTAGTTTGGGTTTAGACCTGCCTAAGGTTGTTCTTAGTTAACTGACATAGGGACGGATATGATCTGCACAACCTACACTTAGCAGATATCTATTGAATAAAGTTTTTTCTGCGCCTTTTGCACAGTCAGTCCTTCATTTGACAGCACTAGGTGGTATCTTACAATGTATAATGTAGCTTTACAAAGATTTGCGGGTTTTCACCAGAACTGTAAACTTCCAGATGATATACTCAGTGTACATTGTCATGTGTTCACATGTATATGTTGCATTCATCTGCTTTGTATATGCATTCATGTGAGTTGCTGATACCTTGTATGTGCAAAGGTGGTAAGGGGGCGGATCCCTCCACCCGTTTTTGTTATTGCTCAATAAAAAGAAATTTGACAAAGAATATAACTACTATAATACTGCCTCCTATGTACAAAAATATAACTACTATAATACTGCTCCTATGTACAAGAATATACCTACTATAATACTGCTCCTATGTACAAGAATATACCTACTATAATACTGCTCCTATGTACAAGAATAAAACTACTATAATACTGCTATGTACAAGAATATAACTACTATGATACTGCCCCTATGTACAAGAATATAACTACTATAATTCTGCTCCTATGTACAAGAATATAACTACTATAATACTGCTCCTATGTACAAGAATATAACTACTATAATACTGCTCCTTTGTACAAGAATATAACTACTATAATACTGCCCCCTATGTACAAGAATATAACTACTATAATACTGCTCCTATGTACAGGAATATAACTATTATAATACTGCTCCTATGTACAAGAATATAACTACTATAATACTGCTCCTGTGTACAAGAATATAACTACTATAATACTGCTCCTATGTACAAGAATATAACTACTATAATACTGCCTCCTATGTACAAGAATATAACTATTATAATACTGCTCCTATGTACAAGAATATAACTACTATAATACTGCTCCTATGTACAAGAATATAACTACTATAATACTGCCTCCTATGTACAAAAATATAACTACTATAATACTGCTCCTATGTACAAGAATATACCTACTATAATACTGCTCCTATGTACAAGAATATAACTACTATAATACTGCTCCTATGTACAAGAATAAAACTACTATAATACTGCTATGTACAAGAATATAACTACTATGATACTGCCCCTATGTACAAGAATATAACTACTATAATTCTGCTCCTATGTACAAGAATATAACTACTATAATACTGCTCCTATGTACAAGAATATAACTACTATAATACTGCTCCTGTGTACAAGAATATAACTACTATAATACTGCTCCTATGTACAAGAATATAACTACTATAATACTGCTCCTATGTACAAGAATATAACTACTATAATACTGCTCCTATGTACAAGAATATAACTACTATAATACTGCCTGCTATGTACAAGAATATAACTACTATAATACTGCCTCCTATGTACAAGAATATAACTACTATAATACTGCCCCTATATACAAGAATATAACTACTATAATACTGCTCCTATGTACAGGAATATAACTATTATAATACTGCTCCTATGTACAAGAATATAACTACTATAATACTGCTCCTGTGTACAAGAATATAACTACTATAATACTGCTCCTATGTACAAGAATATAACTACTATAATACTGCCTCCTATGTACAAGAATATAACTATTATAATACTGCTCCTATGTACAAGAATATAACTACTATAATACTGCTCCTATGTACAAGAATATAACTACTATAATACTGCCTCCTATGTACAAAAATATAACTACTATAATACTGCTCCTATGTACAAGAATATACCTACTATAATACTGCTCCTATGTACAAGAATATACCTACTATAATACTGCTCCTATGTACAAGAATAAAACTACTATAATACTGCTATGTACAAGAATATAACTACTATGATACTGCCCCTATGTACAAGAATATAACTACTATAATTCTGCTCCTATGTACAAGAATATAACTACTATAATACTGCTCCTATGTACAAGAATATAACTACTATAATACTGCTCCTGTGTACAAGAATATAACTACTATAATACTGCTCCTATGTACAAGAATATAACTACTATAATACTGCTCCTATGTACAAGAATATAACTACTATAATACTGCTCCTATGTACAAGAATATAACTACTATAATACTGCCTGCTATGTACAAGAATATAACTACTATAATACTGCCTCCTATGTACAAGAATATAACTACTATAATACTGCCCCTATATACAAGAATATAACTACTATAATACTGCCTCCTATGTACAAGAATATAACTACTATAATAATGCTCCTATGTTCAAGAATATAACTACTATAATACTGCTCCTATGTACAAGAATATAACTACTATAATATTGATCCTATGTACAAGAATATAACTACTATAATACTGCTCCTATGTACAGGAATAGAACTACTATAATACTGCCCCTATATACAAGAATATAACTACTATAATACTGCTCCTATGTACAAGAATATAACTACTATAATACTGCCTCCTATGTACAAGAATATAACTACTATAATACTGCTCCTATGTACAAGAATATAACTACTATAATACTGCTCCTATGTACAAGAATATAACTACTATAATACTGCTCCTATGTACAAGAATATAACTACTATAATACTGCCTCCTATGTACAAGAATATAACTACTATAATACTGCCCCCCTATGTACAAAAATATAACTACTATAATACTGCTCCTATATACAAGAATATAACTACTATAATACTGCTCCTAAGTACAAGAGTATATCTACTAGGAGGCAGTATTATAGTAGTTATATTATTGTACATAGGAGGCAGTATTATAGTAGCTATATTCTTGTACATAGGAGGCAGTATTAAAGTAGTTATATTCCTGTACATAAGGAGCAGTACTATAGTAGTTATATTCTTGTACATAGGAGCAGTATTATAGTAGTTAAATTCTTGTACATAAGGAGCAGTATTATAGTAGTTATATTCTTGTACATAGGAGGCAGTATTATAGTAGTTATATTCTTGTACATAGGAGCAGTATTATAGTAGTTATATTCCTGTACATAGGAGCAGTATTATAGTAGTTATATTCTTGTACATAGGAGCAGTATTATAGTAGTTAAATTCCTGTACATAGGAGCAGTATTATAGTAGTTATATTCTTGTACATAGGAGCAGTATTATAGTAGTTATATTCTTGTACATAGGAGCAGTATTATAGTAGTTATATTCTTGTACATAGGAGGCAGTATTATAGTAGTTATATTCTTGTACATAGGAGGCAGTATTATAGTAGTTATATTCTTGTACATAGGAGGCAGTATTATAGTAGTTATATTCCTGTACATAGGAGCAGTATCATAGTAGTTATATTCTTGTACATAGGAGCAGTATTATAGTAGCTATATTCTTTTACATAGGAGGCAGTATTATAGTAGTTATATTCTTGTACATAGGAGGCAGTATTATAGTAGTTATATTCTTATACATAGGAGGCAGTATTATAGTAGTTTTATTCTTGTACATAGGAGCAGTATTATAGTAGTTATATTCTTGTACATAGGAGCAGTATTATAGTAGTTATATTCTTGTACATAGGAGGCAGTATTATAGTAGTTATATTCTTATACATAGCAGCAGTATTATAGTAGTTATATTATTGTACATAGGAGCAGTATTATAGTAGTTATATTCTTGTACATAGGAGGCAGTATTATAGTAGTTATATTCTTGTACATAGCAGCAGTATTATAGTAGTTATATTATTGTACATAGGAGCAGTATTATAGTAGTTATATTCTTGTACATAGGAGCAGTATTATAGTAGTTATATTCTTGTACATAGGAGCAGTATTATAGTAGTTATATTCTTGTACATAGGAGGCAGTATTATAGTAGTTATACTCTTGTACATAGGAGGCAGTATTATAGTAGTTATCATACTGTCCCTTATGTAGAAGATAGTAGATTTCTCTTGGCATCGTTGAGGGAATGGTAAGATAGCATGAAAGGGTTAAACAATAAAAGTCTTCTGTCATTTTTAGAGTTTACATATAATGTACTGCAGTCAGTAAATGGAAGCAGACATGGTGCAGCACGCGTGGACACGTTGTGGAGAGGCTTGGTGCTGCGGTCTGGTCCTGGCGTGTGATAGTTTGTTAAATTATCTCCAACACGAATTACACTCTACATCATTAAATGCCATTATCTGGGCCTGAGAGTGCATTCAAGAAGCTCTCCTCCAGGAATCTGCGCCTTGTCTGATTTGATTTACGTAGGATTTAAAATTAATGTGAATGTAGGTGTCAGTAATTCACTAACCCCTTTACTAGTCAGAGTTACCCACAATACACTCAGCCTGCAAAATTGTGCCAAGCAAAAAGTGTCGGCAATACACAAATTTGACATATACCACTTTTTTTTAATTAGGTGTGAGATTGGGGCTACAGAGCAATTTTGGGCGCGACATATGTTGCGCACCCAAGTATCGCAGTGCAGCAATGCTCCCATAGGAATGGATTAGGTCGCAACGCCACTCACAAAAAAAGAGCAATGTTGGATTTTTGTGTGTCACGGTTGGAGCAAACATGCGAGTCGTACTGCGACCCATTCCTATGGTTGCACTGCGATACTCAGGCGCTAACCGTACCCTGTCAAAGCCTTTATGTAAGAGTGTAGCATGCGTCTATGGAGGCCTAGATACACCTGCTAACCACCATAGTATTACACATTATAGGCCTAGCTTATCCAACAGTATCACACATGGTAGGACTAAAGGGCTCACAATCTATTCTCATAATCTGTAACTTCTGGTGGTCTGCAACCTGCAAAGTGCTCAGGATGGTCGAGTAAGGGACTTTACTATCTTTTAATTTAATAGTAACTTGATTGACAAGTGGTGGGAACCATTTAGGAGGCCACTGACCCATCACTGAAGAAAGAAGACCATTTTGCCCTGTGAAATGACATGTTTGGAGCTGTCTATGATCTCCAGAGCCTTGTGTCGCATTTCCAGGAGAATCTGCCAGGCTTGCAGAAAAATAACAGACGGATAATAAGAGAAAAGCTTTCACATAATAGAATCGGCGTGTGTGCGGATGGTGCTTCTTTAAGAGTGATCCTACACCCCTCCATCCCCCGGGACTGTCTATACATCAGAGAGGGATGGAGAAGGTTCGGCCAATATTTTTTATCCATGAATTTTTATACTATTGGAAAAGGGCCGACTTGCATTTTTTGCTGAGCAGGTTTTCTGATCTAATATTTGGCAGGTCTCGTACCTTACATTATCCATTTAAAGTGACAGCACTTTACTGATCCTGTAATATATGGCACCTCGATGGTAGCCAAATTATGATGGCAGAAGCCGGCACGGAGAGAGATTTGCTGCCGTTAGTTGTAAAGAGCCCGCCGTCTTTATTTTACAGTAATTAACGTTGTGTTTTTTTATGAGCTGAAATTATTCCGAGTCTATCAGTAAAACCAAGTCACTTATGCCGATGAGGCGCGAGACGTTCAGTGTCTTGTGCCTCTGTGGATGTCCAGTACCACCGCCGAATGCATGGTTAATGTTAACTGTAATTTACGATTGGATCCAAAGTAGATGGAGCTCAAACTGGGACTGGTACATGGTGCGGTCTACGTTCAAGGTGCTCTACATCGCAGGTCCCTTGGGCAATGGCATAGATACAGGAAAGGATTTCATGTTTTTTAGTTCACTTCCTGCTTCAAATGAATATTCACAGTTTTGTGAGGATCATCATCAGACTCGTTCCCACAGAATCTCATTGTAAGACTTGAGAGATCATCTCTGGTACTTCTGGGAAAAATGATTAAACCTTTGGATATTAAAAAGCTGGAAGCCGTACTTCAAAGCCGAGACCACCATTAGTGTATCTTTTCCACCAAAGGATCTAAATTCACCACATCTCCATCAAAAACCTCCAGGACAAATACAGTCCATGAATTCTTCTATTAAGACAGATATAAAACATCACAACATTTACAAAAAGGACAACCATTTGGACCAGCCTGCCAAATAATGATGTGTGTTAGGTGTTTGTCCAAGGTTTGTTTGGCCAATATCTTCTCTCTCAACTATGGTCACCATCATAGTTGTCTTGCAGCAGCTGATTCCTGCCTTTTTATTAAGAACACAGGAACACCTGGTCCAACAAGTATGACTGTTCATGGGAAGATCAGAATGAATAACTGTCTGCTAAAGTCAACTTATTGAAGGTGTATGGCTATCTTTAGCCGGAGCAGAAGACTGACCAAAATTAGAGCTGTCCATAAGAGATGGAAACTGGCTGCCAGACTTTTGCCCAACTGGATTAGCAATAAATATGACCATGTACAGAGGTTTTAGAGCATCCACAGATTGGTCACTGGTGATATCTCGACAGAGTACAAAGCTGTTGGCTAGAAAATCCAACATGCCTGATATGTTTTTGGACAGATTGTATGTTAAAGTCAATCTTCTGGATTGAAGGAAGTGACCAGTCAAGTGTGAAGTTATAGTGGGTTTAAAAGTGCCAGTTGCACCTGGGCTCTGGTGCCAGAGGGACACAGTGACCCCTATGTCACATAAGCAGACACCAGTATTATAGACAACATATAGTGGGAGGTGGACTCGATTTCATTTTTTGCATTTGGAACAAGGAGCTTCAATATAAGGTTCTTTTTAATATCTGTCAGCCTAAAGCTATTCCTCCTGACTACCTCATGTTCATGGAAGCACAGTTCATCTAAGCATGACTTTTTGCCAAAACCGAAGGAACGGCAACTGAAACTCAATATGCCTGATCCTTCTTTCCAACAGCATCATCTGTTGGGGGAGAGTCAGGAGGAACCCCATACACACTAAGATGGTCCCACCAAATTCAACAGAGTGGGCAAATTTTCTCTTTGTTTGGGGTCTTTTACGCCTCAACGTGGTCAATTATCTGGAAAAATCACATGGTCCAGCAGACTATTATCTCAGATTCATGAGCAATTTTGGAGGAGCTTCTAAACTGTGCTGATACAAAGCACCATGGTCAGACACTTGGATTTAGACAAATAAATTGCATATAAATGTACATAAGGTGGAGCTTTTCAGTAAGATACAAGATAGGACATGTCAAGGATTTAGTACTTCTAGGATGTAGAGTAAGAACCATTCACCATGATTACCAACACCTGAGAGGTGTATTTGATTCACAGTAGCTTCTCAGGTGAAACAAGGATAATTCTAAGCCTTGGTTTCTCTTTTAGCCCTGATTTTAATTCCACCTCATGAATGTCCTTTTTCCGTCCTCCATGATGCTGCTTGGCTTCTGCCTATGCAAAAAACTTCTCTGTTCCTCGGCACAGAAATGTTGAGGATGAAGATAACTTGTGGATTATAGCTAACGCCAGATAAAGATTCCTCTAATTGCTTGGCTTACCTCGGTTTTATCATCAAAGCAAGGCGTTATTCCCTCTCCTGCCCTCCCCTCACTCTTTATTATCTCTTAATTAATCACTCTGGCTTCCACACTTAGCAGATAATTAGTGTCTCCTGGGCACCAGGCTCATTTTCATAACCTCCTCGCTCCAAGCCACAGAAAGATGAGCCCAGTAAGGTAGAAGCAAAGAAAAGCAGCAAATACAGAATAAATCCAAGCAGGAAAGTCATTCTTCATCGTGATTATCATTGTTATCCTGGAGACAGAGAGAGCGTCAGGGATATATGTGTAGACCGCGAGTTCCTGAATGAATTATCTCCACCAGAAGCAGACATTGGTATTTATTACAAATTACGTCAGTCCTTTGTCTTCTTTACTTGCACTTGCTGAATCCCGATAGGCCAGAAAACCAGATTTCACAATGTTTTAGACAAGATACAGCTCTTGACATGTGGAGAAGATATCTTTGAAGGCATCATCCATCTCAATGGGTTAAGGAAGTCAAAGGATATTCATAACCACATACTACGTTCTGGGTTAGCGCTTTGCAACCTAAGCATGTAGATGGGATGTACATCAACCAATCAGCCATGGCTTTGAAACTATACCACCTGTAGGTACAACTTTTTCGTCACAGTCAAACCACTGCTCCACAACAATCAGTAGAAGATAACTTAAGGACTTGCTTGTAATTAATTGTGCTGTACATTGCCATCCAAAAACTTTTACGTTTTTTACAATATCAAAAGGTGGCCATACACATTAAATGAATGTTGGCCTAACCTGCCAAATTCAGCAGAGTCTTGCAACCATCTAATAGATACGAGGTTGTCCCAACTCTCACACGATGAGAGATGTTGGGGAAAAGAAGGATCGGACAGTATGTTAGGAATAGCCGTTGGCCGAATTAGACTATGGAACAGATAATAGGTATTTCTAGTTTTAGGCAAATGTGACCTCACAGTGTTTGTGTGAACATAAAACAAGATAAGATGTCATAATACATTTTGTAAGATGCCTTATCAGACTTTGCTAGGTCCATGCTCTTAACAACTGGATGCCTTTTCAGAAATAAGTCCATCTTGGTCAAGGATTCCATTGACCATGTTGAATTTGCCAAGGCCATGACTAATAAAATCTTTGTCTTTCTCTGTTTTGTCTTCTTGTAAAGCCCAGACAAAGCTACTTTCTTGTACACATCTAAGGCTACTTTCACACTTGCGTTTTGGCTTTCCGTCTGTGAGATCCGTTAAAGGGAACCTGTCACCGGGATTTTGCGGTTAGAGCTGAGGACATGGGTTGCTAGATGGCCGCTAGCACATCCACAATACCCAGTCCCCATAGCTCTGTGTGCTTTTATTGTGTAAATAAAGGGCTCTCAAAAGCGGTCCAAAACGGATCAGTTTTGCCCTAATGCATTCTGGATGGAAAAGGATCCGCTCAGAAGGCATCAGTTTGCCTCCGATCAGTCTCCATTCCGCTCTGGAAGCGGACACCAAAACTGCTGCCTGGAGCGTTTTGTTGTCCGCTTGATGAAACTGAGCCAAACAGATCCGTCCTGGCACACAATGGGGACGGACAGTTTTCTCTGACACAATCTGGCATAATAGAAAACGGATCCGTCTCCCATTGACTTTCAATGGAGTTCACGACGGATTCGTCTTGGCTATGTTACAGATAATATGATCGGATCCGTTTATGACAGATGCATGCGGTTGTATTATTGTAACGGGTTCGTTTTTGCAGATCCATGACGGATCCGCCCAAAACGCGAGTGTGAAAGTAGCCTTAGTCTTGCCCGTAGAAACAGAATTTTCACATTACAAATCTATTCTCTTTGTACCTTGGTCATTAGAAGAAGCTTGCTTCCCTGGCCATCATCTCATTTACATGCTAATAGACATCATGTGGTCTCTCTCCACTCGGCAGGATAACTCGGAGTTGTAGAGAGACCTCTTACTCTATAATGGCCTCCAACAGAGGCTTGAAATTTCTGATTGATTCGGAAAGCTTTTAAATGCGGATAAGTGGGTTTACCCCAATGCTCTTTAAGCACTGAACCGTCGGAGAGCGCGTATGAGCGTAGAGGACCTGGACCCGTTTCCTTGGAAACAGAACCACTTTTTCATTTACTAACAGCTAAAATGGGCAATACAGCAAAAGGATGCTTTCCAGTGGGTTTTGCTGCTTTTTGTAATAGAATTTTACAAATCTGTCTCTTCCTAATCCATATTTTCCACCCTGAAACATTTCCAATCTACCCTTCCATCATGGTCTCTCTTCCTCTTGACATCCCCTTCCGAGTCCTATTCATTAATCCCTTTTATAAATTTTCCACTCATTGGTAAAAAAGAAAAAAAATAATACTTAAAGAAATGGAAGACGTTTCTTTCTTTTTTTTTTGGTAAGGTCTAGTTTGAAGAGTAATGTCCTGTCATTGTTACCTTGGAAACAAGGCAGATTATATAAAACAAATGGAAATCAAAATGAGTGAAAGAGGCGATAAAAACACTGAGGAGGAGGGCAAGAACGACTCAGTCAGCAAAAGAACAAAACTAATACTAGAGGAAAGAAAATAATATCCAAACTTTTAAATTAAAATCTGTGGACCTGTGTATCGGAAAAAGGTAGTTTGTGTTGTCATAGGAACAGACGAGAAACGGCAAACCCATTTCTGGCTATGTGTTAAAAGACAAGCACGTGAACACATGTAACAAGCAATAACAAAAACATCACAGAGTAATTAAGAAGCAGGGGTTGTGGTCCGTGCCCTCGATTGTCCCCAGGAATTCATTACAACACAATAAAACTCTGCATGTTGTCCGCGCCACCCCTTATATTGTTCTTGCTCTTATCACTTACAAAAGTCCATGTTTGAATGGAGACACAAAGAAAGGACGCCTCTGGGTTGGTTCAGTCAGGGATATGTTTGGCTTTTGGTTTGATGTATTGGCAGGCTGCTTGTTAAAGGGACTTGCACTTAAGTATATCTGAAAAGTTTGGAATTTTCTTCATCTTGAAGTTCACTGCTTCAACTCTTGGCAGAGTCCTATACTTGTTTCGACCTATAGAAAAATGTCTACCGCTCATCACCAACCACCTCCGTACCATACATATATAAGTTAGCATTTTTGTAATTTTTAGGTCAGATGGTTACTATTAGGTAATCATTGGTTTTTAATACTATGTCTATGGACACTTTGTTGAATACAGAAACTATGGTGGTTAAGAACCACAAAAGAACTGATTTCAGAACATACCAGTCGCAGATGGATCAGCCAACCATGTAAGGTGTATGGATATGTCCCAACTCACCCCGGATGTCAGGGGATAAAAGGATCTGGTATTTAGATTTCAACATCCCCCAGCGCACCAGAGATGCCTGGAAATTAATTATTCCCTCTCCCCATTGAGAACACATTCATCATGTATGTGTGTAGGGGTCAGGAGGAATGGCTGTTGGCTGAGAGTGCTCAGGTGACAGCTACCTACGGTCTATGACCACTTTTATTTGCAGTGTGTGGGGATTCGCTCTGGTAGTTAGGATTAGCGGATGCAGCACAGAGGCAAAGTACAAGTTTTTGGTTCAAAACATCCGTTTTTATTTACACGTGAAAGCAAAAACAAAAACGCAAGTTGCTTGGTGATCGTTCACACACATGAAAGTTCATATACAAAACAGTCACCTTTTCTCCTGGGTGTTACTTCACACCCTGTTGGAAGTTCTGCCTTGTCAAGTCCACAGGCAGGCGTTAGGCGGCCTGATCACCCTTACAGGTGTCTGAGCCCTCCAGCCCGGCTCAAGCCACGGATCCCAACACAGCTCTCAGATCACAGCACACAGACCTCCTGAGCTCCACTGTCAGACGGAGGTAATCCTCTCCACATGGCAGTGCTGGCTGGTTTTTATGCCTGGTAAAACCCGGCCTGGAACGTGGGGAGTAGTCACCCACCCAGCACTTTGACTACTCCCAGTAACAGCCGTCCCGGATCAGCTACTATAGCCATACAAACAGCAACTGCTGCTGACACATAAGAAATGGCTCTTACTCCACTGAGGCCAGGAACCTCAGTGACACGTACCTATCATCCACGATGATTCCTTGTACCTTCTTACAAGTGATATAGTCCAGTACTACAGAGTAACTTCAGACTTCTCTAGTCTTACCTATAGATATGAGTAATTTGTAAGGCTCAGTGCTCCATGTTGATTTGGATTTAGACCTTTGTGTACTCTTTGTGTACTATTTGTATTATGGTCAGTCCTGGGCATAAGAAGGTGGCCTCTTAAAGGAATTGTCCATAAGATAAGAAATACGATCTGGGACTGTTTTTAAGAGAATCAAAGATTGTGCCGTTGTCACAATGTGGGAGTGATTTTGTTATCCAAATGATCCTTTCACCAACCATCATCTGCAAGAGGTTGTCCGGGATTGGAAAAAAAAAGTTCTACTCCCCCCCCCCCCCCCAAGAATAGCACCACTCTTGTCCAGTGGCCGAGTTTGGTACTGCAGCACAGCTCCATTCACTCGAATTAGGAAAAGCTGCAAAACAATCACATTCAACAGACAAGAGTGGTGCTGGACAACTTGCAGATACTTCTATTGTCTGATCTTGGACATAGGAAAGGAAATAAGTTGAAAAAAGTTTGAAATATTTTATTTCGCATCATATCCATTAAAGAGCTATATAAGTAGAAATTCTAGTTTGCAGGCAACTGGTCTGTGGCAGGAATTTTAATTCTTAAAGAAGGGAGAATTAGGTCCACACCCATTGCTGTCATGGTCGACTTACTCTAGCGAATGAGGTCTGGGAATTGGGGAGAAGAAATCAAATTAAAATGTAAAAATTCCATCCCGTAAGTGTGATCATTTATTAAATATGAACACGCCGCACTGTATCTCTTTATGTTAAATCTCAGCCTATCTAATATGCACAAAAGCTTCACATCAAAGCAGGCATTTTGGGCGATAATATTCACCCTTGAAGAGAGTCCAACTTTTTTTTATACTATGTACATAAACCTCTTCCGCTACTTACCGAAAAAAAGAAATTGCAAATAAATTATACCGTGCTGCTACGGAACAGGACGAGCCTCCTGACATAATTCTGTGCCGCTCTGTCCAGATATATAATGTAACGTTCTAGAGCTGGGGGTTAGGACATGGCGTATCAAGAATATATCCAGCAGGGAGCTTGTATTACCAAGATAAGTCAAGTAAGTCCTGGATATAGGCATATATTATATCTATTGGTTCAATGTTTTTATGTTTTAAATTTTGGTGATTTTTTTTAGGTGATTTGATTTGTTCCATGTCACGATCTATATTTAAAAAAATACCGGTACCTAAAAAATCATGTAGTTTTTGCACTGCTCACTAGACCTAATAGAATTTTAAAGGGGTTGTCCCACAAAAAACATTCTACATTTTTCAACACAGCACCTGGATCAGAATACTTTTGCAATTGCACGTCATTAAAAACTTCGTATAGACACTGAGCTATTCAATAAAATGTATCTGTATTTCCTTATTTCTCTGTCCACCTCACTGAGATGGACGCACATGCTCAGTTCTTTTCTTCAGCTGCCAGCAGTCAGATCTTTTGTTAGAAGGGGTGATAGTTAGGCCTCATATCAACAGGTGATATCATAGCTTATCTATTCCTTCCCAACCTCTGCACAGGTCACTGAGCATGCCTACAAAAATCTCCAACAGAAGTCAACAGGGTCCCCTCATGTCCATTCTATCTTTTGTCTATGTGGCTGCTCTCAAAGAACAAAAAGTCTTGACATAATTTTAGGCTTAGAGGTCTTAAACATAGGACATGGAAAAGGTAAAAAAAAAAAATCACCAAAAATTATAAAAAATAAATAAAATAGAATCTGTTTAACATAAAAAACTAGGTCATTTTCTGATGGTCACACTCGCCAGTTTCCTCCCAAAGCTCTGCTTATCTTAAATGAAAAAAAATCCACTTCTGAACACTAATTTTCCTAAAGCCCCTAAATAAAATGTTGAGTAACTTTGTAAATTCTTTGCTTTAATGAATTTTGAGTTATAAGGCAATTTTCTTTGTTATTCGTGTCTAGAGCTAAATTCAGAACTGCGATCATTAGAGGAACGATGTAGCACTTTAGAGCTTTTCGTTTTGACATTTGAGGTATTTTTTTCAGTAGAAGTGGACCACGACTATAAGCCCCTCTGAGGCCACTACATGAGGTGGCAGAAAATACCGCCATCCTAAAGGAATGACTGACGTACTCATGCAGGTTTATGCTTCGCCAAAACGGGTATAAAGTATATGCTTTTCTGCTCAAAATAAACCTGAGTCTCCCTATTCTAAAGGATAAGACTGGTTATTTAGGCCGCCCGGTTACCTGGGCCTCCTTTTCCCCTGGCAGCCTGTTCTACCTGTATAATTTATACCTCTGAGTACATTCTCCACTTGCAATTTCTATTTAAAGGTGCTGTGTTTGTGTATTCTTCCTGACACTTGACCACCATCTGCACACTTTGCCCCTTCGGGATTTCCCTCATAAGATAAGATAGAGTTTGGCGCAGGAGATGAAAGTTTCCCTGTGAATTACTGAAAAAGAAAGAAAGAAAATGTGTAATCCACTTAGAATTCTTCACGAAAATGAGCAGGGCTCACATGCCCCTTTCCATTTTTCTTCACCTTTTTTCTCCTATTTTTAAAGCATAAAGCCGCCTTTGATCTTCAAGCACCCCATGAAATATTTGTGGGGACGAGAAATGAAAAATGAAGGCATTGTGGAGAGATTTCTAAGATGGTTTGGCTGCAGAGGGTGCCTGAGATGTGAAGCAGGGGGCGGCCATGGTGTGATCAGTGCAGCAGAAATACACTATCCCGACACGTTTCGACTGCTGAAATCATATGAAGCTGCGTTCATCGGAGGTTGCGTATTAATAGTACTACTTTATCATGGCAATGGTTGAGGTGCCTTACAACATATCGATGCATCCCATTCCTAATGTCTTCAACGCAGTCATGTTCCATAGTCGTAGAAGCATTGTCTATTAGTTCACCAGGACCAAGTTTCATGGTAGCGTAAAACACAATATTCCCAAACTTCATAGGAAGTAGCCTCTACTTCAGCTGCTTGGATATGCCAATGTAGGGTTTGGCAGAGTATGTTGGAATCGGGAGGATTTTAAGATGTCTACCTCCAAAGTATGGCACTCTAAGCATACAGTGGGGCTTGTGTCACCCACACGCTCCTAAGTTAAAAAAAATGAAGGATGCGCGTGTATGGATTAGGGAATAAGTCTCTGCTATATACCATATGGTTGGAGACACGTCTGGTGAATGGGGGTCGATGTGAGTTTTCCCAGCACATAGGCCAAATGGACACTGCAACTGCTAAGTGAATACATCTTTAAGGAAAAGTGTGGCACAATTCTTTGGTTATTGGCCACCATGAGTTGTTTCTCTGAGAACATGCTGTAGTCGGACCCCTGAGGATCCTCTAAGCCAGTTCATATAGGGCTTAGTGGTAGACCAGGGAGTAGATTTCTGTTCCATTACTGGACAGGATCCACCAACAGACTAATGTCTATGGGGTCACCAGGCAGTCCTAAGGATCAAGGAAGAGGTTGGTGATTTTTCTCAGGAGATAACTGAGGTGTGTGGCATCATCTCCATCACGCATGGAGTTGGAGCTGATAGCTTTTGGACATTTCATATTCTCTTACAGACATCTTGCAATCGATGTTCTCGAGGGGGTCAGAGGGACACTTTAAACAAGAGACACTTGTTTCCCGACCACACATACTTTGCTGAAGTACTTTACCAGACTTAAAAAACCCAAGTCAACGGGGTCTTTTGCGGCATGTGAAGACAACACAAAAAGAATTTAGCTCTTGTGACCTTAACCCGTGTTTGTTCGTTGTCTTCTAGAGACAATGTGACAGTACACGCTTGAGGAGAAGACGCCCGCCTAAAGGGTTCTCATTGAAAGGCCACAGCATCCATGCAATATAGAAATATTTCCAGGCATCGCCTTGGAAACGATGCAAACTGCTTGAAAATGAGACATTAAATTCTTTTCTGCTGAACTTTCAAGGTTATTTTTTTTATATAGAAAAATTAAAGCGCTTCTCTTTAACCCTCTCCACTGCCGGAGCGGTTACCGAGCTTGTCTGAGTCTATTCCACTTATCAGCTTTCTAGCTCCCAGCAGCCTCTGCTCTGTAATGACTCCACGCTCAGCATGTTGTCAGTTACAGCGTTCCAGCAAGTTATTTTGTATATGTTTTTTTTTTTTCCGCCTGCAAATTTGACCTCCAAAAGAGGAAAGTCGAAGGAGGCTCCAGATGCTGGTCTTTGTGATAAATCCCAAAGTTGGCAGACTGAAGGGTGCTAGTTAGCCCAAGGGGGAAGAAGCCTCCTGGGCCTGTAAAGACAGGATGGGGGAAAGTCTGGGGTTAATGACAAGGTCTCTGCAAGTCTTCCAGGAAGCCTAGCAGGAAATTCCTCAGATTCCTGGCTTGTGGGGTCATTATTGAGCAGAGGCTGCAGAGAGAGAGCGCGAGCGAAAGAGAGGGGGGGGGGGGGGTGAGCAATAGGAATACATTCAATAACTATGCAGGACAATAGAAAAAAAGTGCCGTACTAAATGCAAACGTGAAAACATACGTTCCATTCCTCGTCATTATGGAAAAAGTCTGCTTTGTGTTACCGGAAAGAGCCCAGAGAGGAGACTGAAAAACGGACTAAAATGAAACTACGTAAGTAGCAGGGAAGCCCGTCTCTGGAGGACACTATTTATGGGTGCACACAGCTCTTCCTATGGAGGAAACTAAAATGCAACCAGTGCATTCAAAGAAAATTTGCCCTTTAATTCATAAGCATTAGGTCTATGCTTTTGTTTTCATAGAAGAATATACAATGATGCTTTGGAGGGTGACTGGAGTATAATGCATGACGTAAACCAAGATAAGACATAAGCAAATTATGTTTGTGGGAAAGGAGATCCTTCATCCATTCACATGACTATTGCGTCTAGTCATCTTTTTTTGTAAACCGACGCCGCTTCAGGGAGTGCATTCAGCGGGTTTTGCGGGCAGAAAATCTTCAGCGTATTACAGTACCAGCAAACTGGATTTTTAAGGAAATCTCATCCTACTGGGAAGCGAGGATTTAAAATCCGTGCAATGTCTGTTTTGCGCAATTTTGCAACGCACTGGGCGAAATCTGCAGCAAATCTGTGAAACGCAATTAATGTCCTCCTGCGGCAATCTGCATCCCATGGGTAGGGTGGTCGTGGGTAGATCCAATCTTACAAGGATTGAGCTGTAAATCCACGGTGAAGCCATTCCACTGTTAAAATCTGCACTGTACGGAAGACTTCCGCAGAATAATCTCATCCGCTTGCCTGCTACTGTTTTATCTACAGCAATTCCATTCTGTGCGGACTTAGCTTAAAGAGGTTCTGCAGTTCTTTTAAACTGATAATCTATCCTCTGGAGAAATCGTCATCTGATCCGCCGGGGTCCGACACCCGGTACCCCTGCCGATCAGCTGTTTGAGAAGGCAGCGGCGCTTCAGGGGCGCCACAGCCTTCTCTCAGGCCTAGTGACGTCATGACTAGTATCACTGGCCTGGGCGGGGCTAAGCTCTGGTCACTTGAATGGAGCATAGCCACGCCCAGGCCAATGATACTAGTCGTGACGTCACTGGGCCTGAGGGAAACCGAGAGAAGGTCACGCGCTGCCTAGTCAAACAGCTGATAAGCAGAGGTACCGGGTGTGGGACCCCCACTGATCAGATGGTGATCTATCCAGAGGATAGATCATCAGTTTAAAATAAGTGCAGAACCCCTTTAAAGGAGTTGTCTCATCTTAGACATTGGTGTCAGATAGATGCGAGTCACAAACGTGGGACCAACTCCTATCCCCAAGCTCGCTTGGCTATTTCTGGACCTTCCATAGAAATGATTGGAGAGCACGCTACGCATGTGTGATATGGTCTCCCTCACTTTCAAGAGCCCATTCTGGAGATTGGTGAGGATCCCAGAGGTGGGACCTGCACCTAGCTGACATTCGTGGCACAGAATTGTCATGTTCCACCAATGTCTTAGATGAGACAAACCCTTAAAGGTCACTTTTAGACAAAGTTTCTGTTCCAGTTAACATGATCCATGCCGTGGCCATATTTCCCGGACTAAATGCAGCTCGGCTTCATAGTGATGATCTGGGAATGCTTTGAGCTCCAGGTAAAACAGAGCGAGATGTGGCCATCACGTAGGACATTCTTCACGGGCCACAGGTACTCGTCTGAAACCGGCCGTAGAGTAAAGACGTAGAAGTCACCTTAGGAGGTAACATTCTCACTCTACAACTAACCCGTGAGTAAAGCTTGTGACAGAACATGTGAGAGACAAAAACTTTATTACGAGCTTCCATAGGTTTCCTCAACCCTTTTGGGGTTTGAAAACACCTTTTAAATCCTACAGAGAAGATCAAATGCTCCAAACGACTTTCAACCAAATGACAGCAAAAAAAAAAAAAAAATATATAAAAAATAAAACGTACAACAAAAATGTTTACAGGCCTCGTCGGTAATCAGGGAATACAAGTTCAAACGTAGAAACTGGGTCGACATCTCCTTTGACATGTTCTGCTGTGACTGACAAAGTAGGGCGACGGAAAACGGCAGAGAATATGTTAAAGGGGCAGCTTTACAAAAAACTGAAGGGTTTGACAGGAAAACAGGAAGCCCTTTTTTTCCATACTGACCCATCCACTAGGGGGCACTATGAATAAAATACATGTCTTGTCTATTCTACCCTTAGGCACAAAAAAGTCACTACGGTGAGAGAAACCACCAAGGTGTGAACTTGTATTTTTGTCGTATTTTTTGGTATGCCATATCGCCCTGACACGCTGCATCATATCATGTTGGATCGTATCCTGTTTCCTGTTACTCACTGGTATTAGAGTGGGTAGCAGTGATACACCCTCTGTGCATCACCTACACATACTGGAAATCTCTTCCGATGAGGGCCTGTTCAGGGGGTAAAGCACAAGGCATGGTGCCAACAGTAGTATTAATTCGGCACTGTTATGTGTCCACTGTATGGCAGTATTTTGTGGATACTGTGCATCATAAATTTTGTTAGCCTTATAAGTCGGTATTATTTAGGCACTGTATTTTGCCACTGTTGTGTGTCCACTGTATGGCGGTATTTTGTGGATACTGTGCGTTATATATTTTGTTACCATTATTTGTCAGTATTATTTAGGCACTGTAATGTGTCAACTGTATGGCAGTATTTTGTGGATACTGTGTGTCATATATTTTGTTAGCCTTATATTTCGGTATTATTTAGGCACTGTATTACTTGAATATCAGCACTGATATTTGCTGACGGCTATCATACGTTCACTATATGAAACTACTATATAGTTACTTTATGATACGGTTAAGGCAGCCATACACAATGGTTGAATGTCAACTGAACCAGTGGTGGGACTGATGACTTCTAATGTACTGTATATTGGGGCCTCCGGGCCCTCCCTAATGGCAGATGGCATTGAAAGAAGGATCAGGCAGTAAAGGTCAACATGCTCAATCCTTTGGTTCTAATAGAGAGTGGCTTATTCTCCTCTCCATGCTGAGATCTGGTCTCCTCGAATGTTGGCTCTTTTTGGTCTGTAGATGTGAACGATCAAATCTTATCATAAACCATCAGGAAAATTTGTGCCATTAGTCACACAGACAACGGTACTTGACTACTATACCTCCATCCAGCTACGGTGTAGCAGATTGTCAGAATATTTCCACTCAGTCTGTGGATATAGACCAGGCATCTTGTACCACGTCACAGGCGGATTCATCACCTTGGTCAACGACCTCCCAGAATTATTTTCAGGGAGACAATCAGTAGCTTTATTCTCCGCTTACACCGCAACCCCCTCCTGGTAGTAATTAGCAACAAGTTACTGAAGTTTCTTTTCCATTCTTCAGCTCATTAGTAGTAAGGGAACCAGGAGTCATCGGGGAGGGGGATGTTTATAACCTGGGCCAGAAAAACATTCTGCACCTCGGTGGCTAATCCATCAAGGCTCCTGGAGAGCCACTGATTTATGGGTTAAAGTCATAATGGATGGAGCACAGCGGGAGGCCGCAGATTGTGTGGACGGTCACCCGGCTCACCGGCAGGAGGAATATAGAGGGATTAATTATGGGAACTGCTTCATAGAGAAGAGATGTGATCCAGAAGGAAAGGCACAAAGATAAGACAATGTGTGCCGCCTGGAGGACACAGCACTAATGTGGGTACAGGATAACGACACCGACACTTGGGGTACAGGATAACGACACCGACACTTGGGGTACAGGATAATGACACTGACACTTGGGGTACAGGATAATGACACTGACACTCGGGGTACAGGATAATGACACTGACACACGGGGTACAGGATAATGACACTGACACTCGGGGTGCAGGATAATGACACTGACACTTGGGGTACAGGATAGTGACGCTGACACTTGGGGTACAGGATAATGACACTGACACTCGGGGTACAGGATAATGACACTGACACTCGGGGTACAGGATAATGACACCGGCACTCGGGGTACAGGATAATGACGCTGACACTTGGGGTACAGGATAATGACACTGACACTCGGGGTACAGGATAATGACACTGACACTTGGGGTACAGGATAATGACGCTGACACTTGGGGTACAGGATAATGACGCTGACACTCGGGGTACAGGATAATGACACTGACACTCGGGGTACAGGATAATGACACTGACACTTGGGGTACAGGATAATGACACTGACACTTGGGGTACAGGATAATGACACTGACACTGGGGGTACAGGATAATGACACTGACACTCGGGGTACAGGATAATGACACTGACACTCGGGGTACAGGATAATGACACCGACACTCGGGGTACAGGATAATGACACTGACACTCGGGGTACAGGATAATGACACAGACATTTTGGGGACAGCAGTGACTCACAGTGGTGCGGTATGTGATCGGCTGCACAATCCTATGTCGTTAATATAAGGCCCCTCTGATATATTGAATACACAAATGGCTAACTGGCTCTGTCTTACCTAATTAGAATCCGGGGCCGCTACCTGATAATTAATGCTGACGGGATGGCATTTATTCCTCAGAAATATGCAAATTCCATGAAGAGATAGAGTGGAGCGAGCACAAACACACCAATCAATGACAAATCTAATGGATTGTGTTATGGAGGCCGCAGTGGCAGGGACGGCAGGAACTGCATTATTGATTATAGGTCGGCTTGATAGTTTATTGGACCTTACACCGGATCAGAAAATCTGACAACCACGGACTGGACAGGGGCTGCATTGTGTTGTCATGTCCCAAATACTGAGGGCTGGGATACTGGGACTAATGAAGCCACACAACACCATGAGAAATTCAGTGTGATTTACCATGGAGTCCAGGGCTCATTTCAGATAAAAAGACTAGTCCAAAAAGATCCATCATGGCCGATTCACCCTAGCCACCGCCACCGATACATGAAATCGTCAGACTGACGGTACCATCTGCTGAAAATGGCAGGATATGCTGCTGGGAGGACCGGGTATCTATAGGCACATCAAAAAAGATCCAACTTCCTGACAGTCCTTGGTAAAGAACCACTTTGGGCAAAACTGGTAGGCCGGTAGGGGTCCTCTCAGGCGCTTCCGTATGTCCGGTGCACAAAAACATTTCCTATGCGGACCACTGAACCATTGAAGTCAATAGGTCCACTAAAAATGCAAATGCAACGTGGATCACAAAATACATACGGTCGTGTGCACGAGGCCTTCAAGGGAGAGTCCCGGCAAAGCCTAAAAAAACTGGCTAATATGCCTTGCACCACTTTATAGTGTTTTAGGGTTTTTTGAGAAAATATGGTGTGGTTTAGAGGAACAGGGTGTGACTTAACAAGAAGGGTTATGGCTTAGTATGGGCCCGAGTATGAGATTTAGAGACCACCAAAAGTCTGTGAAGGTTCTCACTTCATCCAGGTCATGGTCACCCAGTAGTAAGAAGTGAACTTGACTTGTATTTTTTCTTAAAGATGTTTAACTACTAATCCAAGTGGATCTGTATAAGGAATATCTGGCATTAAATACTGACGACTCATGCCTCAGTCATGCTTCTACCTGCATGAGGACCTTGATGTGTTGTTATATATATATGGGTTCATTACTATTATATAGGGAAGTTGTTGTTTTTTTGGTGTTTCATGCATGAGGACCTTGACCTGGTGTGGATTATGACAGATTATGCTGACTGAAGCATGAGCCACCAGTATTTAATGCCAGAGATTACTTGTACAACCCTTTTTAACTAAGAAACAAAGTCAGAGGACTGGCAAAACAAAAGTTTGACAGTACCTCCCATATAATTCTCATAGGTGAATGAAGGAGTGCTGCGCATGCGCCATCCCCATTCTCCCTACTGATCAAGGGATACATTTTTCATTTTGGTCCAGCATGATTTAATTAGGGCGCAAACTAGCTAACTCGCCCATTGTGAAATTTGGCACCTCGTCCGCCACGAGACATAGGGCGCAGCAGACTTTATTGGCCAGCCATTAATTAATTTGTGTAATAACCCAGCGAGGAATAATGGCTAATTAAAGCCTTTCTGACAAAAACAAGTAAAAGGTCTTTAATGATGGTTTGATAAGGAGACGTTAGCGGCCGCTGTCTGTTTTATGCTGCGATTCCCATTTTTACTTTGATTATTTTAATGAGACCTTTTCTCAGAAATGTGAGTTTTGTGGAAATGAAAGGGGGCAAGCAGATGGCGGCATTGGCTGCGCAATGATTCATCAGAGGTAGATGCGATTTAGCACAGGGGATGGCGTTACCTATGTCTGGGTCAGCTCTCTGTAATCGCGGATCTGTGAGCGTGTTACAGTAATTGTTCATTAGGCGGAAGATGATGGAACGAAGACTTAATGGCAGAACATCATCCCCGTGCGCCGAGCGACGCCGTTCCCATCCTTTGTACAGCCTGACGACAAGTTAATTTGCAAAGTGGAGGAGGCTTCTTAAAGGGAATCTTAGAAAGAAAAAGAAAAAATACGAACATGACTGATTTAATTATACAGGATAAGAGCTTAATGGAATCACATCAGTAAATTATTTCATACAAATAGTTTTTTCTGGTTTTAAGAGGCGTTGGAAGCGGCCATATTACCTCCAGGTGGGGGCTGAGCTGGGAGTTCTGCTTCTTATCAGCAGCCATGTGCTGCCAGGTTCTGAAGATATCTGTCCACAGCACTTACCACTGTGTCAACCTCTGTTATGTCTTCTCTCCCAAACATCTTTTAATGTAGTGAAGAATGTAGTCTATGAGCAGTATTATAGTAGTTATATTCTTATACATAGGAGCAGTATTATAGTAGTTATATTCTTGTACATAGGAGCAGTATTATAGTAGGTATATTCTTGTACATAGGAGCAGTATTATAGTAGTTATATTCTTGTACACAGGAGCAGTATTATAGTAGTTATATTCTTGTACATAGGAGGCAGTATTATAGTAGTTATATTCTTGTACATAGGAGCAGTATTATAGTAGGTATATTCTTGTACATAGGAGGCAGTATTATAGTAGTTATATTCCTGTACATAGGAGGCAGTATTATAGTACTTATATTCTTGTACATAGGAGCAGTATTATAGTAGTTATATTCCTGTACATAGGAGCAGTATTATAGTAGTTATATTCCTGTACATAGGAGCAGTATTATAGTAGTTATATTCTTGTACATAGGAGGCAGTATTATAGTAGTTATATTCTTGTACATAGGAGGCAGTATTATAGTAGTTATATTGTTGTATATAGGAGGCAGTATTATAGTAGTTATATTCCTGTACATAGGAGGCAGTATTATAGTAGTTATATTCTTGTACATAGGAGCAGTATTATAGTAGTTATATTCTTGTACATAGGAGGCAGTATTATAGTAGTTATATTCTTGTACATAGGAGGCAGTATTATAGTAGTTATATTGTTGTATATAGGAGGCAGTATTATAGTAGTTATATTCTTGTACATAGGAGGCAGTATTATAGTAGATATATTCTTGTACATAGGAGGCAGTATTATAGTAGTTATATTCTTGTACATAGGAGGCAGTATTATAGTAGTTATATTCTTGTACATAGGAGGCAGTATTATAGTAGTTATATTCTTGTACATAGGAGCAGTATTATAGTAGTTATATTCTTGTACATAGGAGGCAGTATTATAGTAGTTATATTCTTGTACATAGGAGGCAGTATTAGAGTAGTTATATTCTTGCACATAGGAGGCAGTATTATAGTAGTTATATTCTTGTACATAGTAGCAGTATTATAGTAGTTATATTCTTGTACATAGGAACAGTATTATAGTAGTTCTATTCTTGTACATAGGAGGCAGTATTATAGTACTTATATTCTTGTACATAGGAGCAGTATTATAGTAGTTCTATTCTTGTACATAGGAGGCAGTATTATAGTAGTTATATTCTTGTACATAGGAGCAGTATTATAGTAGTTCTATTCTTGTACATAGGAGGCAGTATTATAGTACTTATATTCTTGTACATAGGAGCAGTATTATAGTAGTTATATTCCTGTACATAGGAGCAGTATTATAGTAGTTATATTCCTGTACATAGGAGCAGTATTATAGTAGGTATATTCTTGTACATAGGAGCAGTATTATAGTAGTTATATTCCTGTACATAGGAGCAGTATTATAGTAGTTATATTCTTGTACATAGGAGCAGTATTATAGTAGTTATACTCTTGTACATAGGAGGCAGTATTATAGTAGTTATATTCTTGTACATAGGAGCAGTATTATAGTAGTTATATTCTTGTACATAGGAGCAGTATTATAGTAGTTATATTCTTGTACATAGGAGGCAGTATTATAGTAGTTATATTCTTGTACATAGGAGCAGTATTATAGTAGTTATATTCTTGTACATAGGAGCAGTATTATAGTAGTTATATTCTTGTATATAGGAGCAGTATTATAGTAGTTATATTCTTGTACTTAGGAGCAGTATTATAGCAGTTATATTCTTGTACATAGGAGCAGTATTATAGTAGTTATATTTCTGTACATAGGAGGCAGTATTATAGTAGTAATATTCTTGTACATAGGAGGCAGTATTATAGTAGTTATATTCTTGTACATAGCAGGCAGTATTATAGTAGTTATATTCTTGTACATAGGAGGCAGTATTATAGTAGTTATATTCTTGTACATAGGGAGCAGTATTATAGTAGTTATATTCTTGTACATAGGAGCATTATTATAGTAGTTATATTCTTGTACATAGGAGCAGTATTATAGTAGTTATATTCTTGTACATAGCAGGCAGTATTATAGTAGTAATATTCTTGTACATAGGAGCAGTGTTATAGTAGTTATATTCTTGTACATAGCAGGCAGTATTATAGTAGTAATATTCTTGTACATAGGAGCAGTGTTATAGTAGTTATATTCTTGTACATAGGAGGCAGTATTATAGTAGTTATATTCTTGTACATAGGGAGCAGTATTATAGTAGTTATATTCTTGTACATAGGAGCATTATTATAGTAGTTATATTCTTGTACATAGGAGCAGTATTATAGTAGTTTTATTCTTGTACATAGTAGCAGTATTATAGTAGTTATATCCTTGTACACAGGAGCAGTATTATAGTAGTTATATTCTTGTACATAGGAGGCAGTATTATAGTAGTTATATTCTTGTACATAGGAGGCAGTATTATAGTAGTTATATTCTTGTATATAGGAGGCAGTATTATAGTAGTTATATTCTTGTACATAGGAGGCAGTATTATAGTAGATATATTCTTGTACATAGGAGGCAGTATTATAGTAGTTATATTCTTGTACATAGGAGGCAGTATTATAGTAGTTATATTCTTGTACATAGGAGGCAGTATTATAGTAGTTATATTCTTGTACATAGGAGCAGTATTATAGTAGTTATATTCTTGTACATAGGAGGCAGTATTATAGTAGTTATATTCTTGTACATAGGAGGCAGTATTAGAGTAGTTATATTCTTGCACATAGGAGGCAGTATTATAGTAGTTATATTCTTGTACATAGTAGCAGTATTATAGTAGTTATATTCTTGTACATAGGAGCAGTATTATAGTAGTTCTATTCTTGTACATAGGAGGCAGTATTATAGTACTTATATTCTTGTACATAGGAGCAGTATTATAGTAGTTCTATTCTTGTACATAGGAGGCAGTATTATAGTAGTTATATTCTTGTACATAGGAGCAGTATTATAGTAGTTCTATTCTTGTACATAGGAGGCAGTATTATAGTACTTATATTCTTGTACATAGGAGCAGTATTATAGTAGTTATATTCCTGTACATAGGAGCAGTATTATAGTAGTTATATTCCTGTACATAGGAGCAGTATTATAGTAGGTATATTCTTGTACATAGGAGCAGTATTATAGTAGTTATATTCCTGTACATAGGAGCAGTATTATAGTAGTTATATTCTTGTACATAGGAGCAGTATTATAGTAGTTATACTCTTGTACATAGGAGGCAGTATTATAGTAGTTATATTCTTGTACATAGGAGCAGTATTATAGTAGTTATATTCTTGTACATAGGAGCAGTATTATAGTAGTTATATTCTTGTACATAGGAGGCAGTATTATAGTAGTTATATTCTTGTACATAGGAGCAGTATTATAGTAGTTATATTCTTGTACATAGGAGCAGTATTATAGTAGTTATATTCTTGTACATAGGAGGCAGTATTATAGTAGTTATATTCTTGTACATAGGAGCAGTATTATAGTAGTTATATTCTTGTACATAGGAGCAGTATTATAGTAGTTATATTCTTGTACATAGGAGCAGTATTATAGTAGTTATATTCTTGTACATATGAGCAGTATTATAGTAGTTATATTCTTGTACATAGGAGGCAGTATTATAGTAGTTATATTCTTGTACATAGGAGCAGTATTATAGTAGTTATATTCTTGTACATAGGAGCAGTATTATAGTAGTTATATTCTTGTACATAGGAGGTAGTATTATAGTAGTTATATTCCTGTATATAAAGGGCAGTATTGTATCTATAAGAAAATGTCAAAACTGTAAATTATACAGTATCTTTCCCATTTAGCTTAGAGCAGGCATGCTCAACCTGCGGCCCTCCAGCTGTTGCAAAACTACAACTCCCAGCATGCCCAAACAGCCTGCACGTATCAGCCTACAGCAGGGCATTGTGGGAGTTGTAGTTTTACAACAGCTGGAGGGCCGCAGGTTGAGCATGCCTGGCTTAGAGGAATGGCTTAGCTTAGGAATGATAACCATATCAATGATGTTAATATCACTTGTGGAATTGCTATTTAAATGCAGCAACACATTTTTTTGTCTTCCTTAGTTTTTGTTTCTTGCATATCCATTGCAGAACACAACCTCATCTTACATTTCGTTGCGTAGATTTCTTACATTCCTATTGTCTGAAATTCATCATGTTCCCAGACAAAATATCAGTATCTCACACACAGGTTAAGGTCATCAAATCATCGCCACCTACTGTTTAAAACCTGCATTACAGGACAGACCTTCTATTCATGCACCACAATTAGGCTACCCGATGCCTCCCAGCTGCTACTCCTATAATCTTGGAGGATGTAAATAAGAATGATTTCACTTTTCATCCTAATCAACGTTCCCTCAGACGTACCCAAGGCTCCATGTGGCCTTTGCAAATGATGGTGGGTAGCTTGAGCCTTTGGGTATGCACTTGAACCAATTAATCAGTCCTTTATTTGTTAAGACATGCATAAAATTCCTGCAGGTATCTGTGAATCCTTCTAAAGCGAAACGTACAATAGCATCTTTTATTTCTCGGATTCTCGGCCGGCCAAGTTTATACCATGGTTTCCCAGGTATAATCCAAGGCTGCTACAGGTCGCTGCTTGCTCAGCTGTCATGCCAGGGATGTCTCCCAAGTTAGTGCTACTAGTTGAGGTTTAGTGAACATGCCACTGATAATGCACTACAGTAGTTGGCTCGGAGCAGACTCTGAACCTGGCACCAGTCCAGCCTTAAGTTCTCGCTGAATTCCCTAGAGAAATCTAAGAGTCAGCAGTGCCACCGAGGATGTGACGAGCCAGGGATGGTCTGCTGCTGCATCCAACTTCATCAGACGTTCAATCATAATGGATTATCTGCTCCCTTATTTTATGTGAGTCACCCAATATGGCCACCCGCTTCTTTAGCAAAAATGTCATCCTGTCTAAATGTAAAAAAGGGGCAGAGTGGCTTAAAAGAGTTATACTCCCCGATCCCCCTCCACATCCAATGAGAAGTCATACTCATTTCGAAGATCTCCTGTCAATCCTGTTCTGATGTTTCCTGGGTCTCCTGCCGTTCTCTGCTTTCTGGTTCCTCTTATCCCAGGAAATTTGACTACCATATTTTCCGGCGTATAAGACGACCCCCAACTTTTCCAGTTAAAATATGGGGTTTGGGCTATACTCGCCATATAACAATACTCCTCCAATGCTATTTAATTTGGCATCAAGATCTGCAGGTAATTGTTGTGCAATTTTCGTCTTTTGCCTCAGTACCATATTATGCCTTTCCAAGAATCTAGTACACCAGGATGCAGTGGCCTTAAATCTGTTGCTGTGATCCGGGTTAGATTTGGCCACTGAAGTGCAAACAAACGTATTTTATTTCGTGTCACTACAGTTTTGGCGATGCTCAATCACCATGTCTGCTACATGTTTTTCGAGTTCTGGCCAACGTGGTGCCTCTTCTTAATGCACACTTACCCCCTGGCATAATCTTTAATGCTTTTTCATTTGCTTTCCAGTCCCGAACTATCTTTTCTGTTACTCCATATTGTCTTGCAGCAGCGCAGTTATTATGTTCCATGGCAAAGCTTACAACTTTAAGTTTGAAATTTGATTCATATTTCTTTCTTCTTGCTGGTAGAGCCATGATGGGGTCTTGACTGTTAGCCATTTGTATACTGTACTGTATGTACTGGTGCTATACTGTATGAACTGGTGCTGTACTGTATGTACAGGTACAGATACTGGTGTTGTACTGTATTCACCACCACATGTATCTGCTCCCCAGATAGACTCAGTTTTTTCACCACAGATAAGATGCACACCAAACTTCACTAGAGATCCTACGTTCCAACATTAGAATTGGCTGAAGTGCAGATGCTCCTGCTCCCCCCCTGCCTTCCCTCAGAATCGCCAATCCAACCCAGTATACAACAACCAGCCAATCACGGCAAGTGATGTACTGGTATTTTCTGTGCACACTGCATACAAAGCCTGCTTGGATTGGGTGGGTCAGCTCTCCCTGTCTTCAAGACGATCTGAGCGGTAGTACGCAATGTGATACTGCCACCATGAGAAAACCACTGAGAGCAGGGAGAGGGGGCTGCTTCACGAGCGGCTGGCCGGGATGCAGCGCACGGTGGCTCAGCTAGAGGGCGCCTGTCCCTGAAGCTGGAGAAGGACAGCTTCTCCAGTCCGGCTAGGAAGTAAGTTTCAGCACGCCGTATACCGGCATATAAGACGACACCCGGCGTATAAGACGACCCCCGACTTTTGAGAAGATTTACATGTGTTAAAAAGTAGTCTTAGGCTGAATGCACATAGCCGTGAGCGGTCCGTGGTATCCCGGCCTGGATTCCTGCTGACAGCAGGAGCGCACGGCGTCATTAGTTGCTATGACGCTGTGCGCTTCATGCCGCCACTGCACTACAGTAATACACGCATATAGATCATACGAGTGTATTACTGTAGTGCAGTGGCGGCATGAAGCACACGGCGTCATAGCAACTAATGACGCCGTGCGCTCCTGCTGTTAGCAGGAATCCAGGCCGGGATACCACGGACCGCTCGCGGCTGTGTGCATTCGGCATTATACGCAGGAAAATACAGTACTCAGCCACTCACTGGCTGAGGCAGGTCACTGCTGTGGCCAACGATTGGCTGAGCGGTCACACTTCCTGTGACGTGAAGAACCAGTGTAGAGACCATGGGAGATGGACTTGGGAAGTGCTGGAACAGGAGCGTCAGGAGATTATTTAGTATGACCTTTTATGTTTTCAAGCTATTTTGTTCTTTTTAAATAAGGTTTTTGCAGACTGGACAGCCCCTTTAATTTTCTAGGTGACATCTGATTATCTTATATGGACTATACTTCATTTTTGCCATTCCAATGGGTCACACCCAGGCAAAAGAGAATTATCTACAGAGAAAACACCAAAACACTACATTTGGGGCTATTGGGCACTCATGTATATGTAAAGTTTCTTTAACTCTAGAGGATTTACAGGAAGAAGTTGATTTCTCATAATTAGCTCCTCTGTTCTTTGCTAGACTATTGGGTGTTGGATTAAAGGAGTTGCACTACATGTATACTTCTAGTGTGTAAATTGGGAAATTCCATATTGTGTGACCCGCCTTAGGTATTTATTACCATATCTGATCTAGGGAAGGGAAATGCTCTGCAGAGAGGTGATGTGATCAGATAAGAGGAAGTGAATAGTTCTCTGACAGGAAGTGAATGCTTCTCTGACAGGAAGTTAATGCTTCTCTGACAGGAAGTGAATGCTTCTCTGACAGGAAGTGACATTTCCTCCCTATATTGAAAATGGACCAGGATGAACTATCCATCATTTTGACCGGATGTTATCAAAATCCAGCTTCAAGAGAAACTGAAAAGTCCACCCAAGCACTGGTCAGCAGATCTCAATGTTGTTTGTGTTCTCTTGTATCACACATGGCAGGCTTAGATACACGGCTCAGCAGACGGTATCACTGTTACACTGTGTTCTGTATGATTAAGTTATTAAAGTATTAGGAACATTCTTGGGAGGTGTTGTCTGTGTGTTTTTTTTTTTATAGGGTTTTATTATCTGGCTCCATCTTGACGTCTCCTTCTACAGGCTCTATATTGTCAGTGTTTATTTCGGCGGAGCCTGAGATAGGCTTGGCCTGTTCACCCGGTATCAGTGGGAAATAATCAAGCCCTCTTCTGTGAGACCTCTCTCCAGGAAGAGGTTTTTCTATCCTGCGGTCTATTTAGTTTATCTTTTGACCCCCATCTCGGCATAGACAGCGATAAAAAGCCAACGTTTAATAGAAACGAGGCTGTAATAGCTTCTGGAGGGATGAAAAGACACTGAATTTCCTCACGTTTCACTAGGTACCAGGATCTGGGATGCTGAGACCATTTCCATCGAGCTCCCAATCACTCTGGTTTGTTTTTATGTTTTTTTGGGGGGAATATTTTATAAGGTGGCAAAATTAAGCTTGTAGCCAAAAATATGTTCAGGGTATAGCGCCATGGAAAATGTTGATTCTGTGTGGTTAAGGGTTGTGGACTGATAACAGCACAGAACATGCACAGATCTATGTCAGTCGGCCCTCGTTTCACAGGTCTTTTACATCAGCCGATTCAAACGATCGCATGATCTTTTATCCTCCATACAGTTTGCATATGGTTGTCAGCACCTCCATAGTTTACATCCCCACCGTGTGCTGTTTAGACGGGTCGACGAACAAGATTGAATGAAACTCGTTACTGATAAGAGGACAAGTCACTGCCTCCGAGCACACTCCTTTCCTGAAATACTCTGTGCTGCTTGGAGCATGTTTAGTTCATTCTCCCACTTGTCTTCATTTTCCCTCCATTATCAGCACACTGTCCCAGTAACAGACAACGAGTCCTTAAATGCGTCATCGTAAGCGGATAGGTTATTGCATCCAAAAGATCAGCCCTCATATCTAAAACTACAGGGACAGCTGCTGCAACATCTCGCGCCACTGGAACGCACTGAATCGCAGCAGTTTTTGATGGTACATTGAGTGACCACTATCGTTATCTAGCCTTAGACTTTATATTCTCAGGAAATATCTAAGTTATTCTGGCGTCCACGTGTCCACCAGACACTGGAGACTGCATTAACGGCACGGCTCTGGCTATGCATGAACCCTGCCTAATTAGCCCACACAGGCGATATCATCTTGTACCCTCTTCACGTTGTTTCCCAATCTACCGGGGCCTCCCCCGCTTTTTCTCTCTCTTCCTTACTCCACTTGTAAATATTGCATCAAATTTTGTTCCTTCAGTCTCGTTGGCGAAGCTGTCAAGGGATTAACCCAAGCTGTCAAGTGATCGCTTCTTCAGTTTAGATCAGAACTTTATTAGGAAACATTTAATTTTCTATCATGCGCCCTCCTGCTGATGTAATGAGCACAGCATGGCTTATCTGGAAGCTGATAGCATCCATCAGAGATACGGAGAAGTATTGAAAGTGCAGTGATGGATGGCGGCTCACCCCCAGTTATACATGTACCGGTGTCACCAGGAAATCTACTGTACGTTCCAATTAATTACACGCCCATTGTGCTCGGGGATGTGACGAGCCGCAGTCAAGGTCAGCAGCTGTGTGATATGTGGGGGTGATAAGGATCCGCTCCAGAGAGCTGAAGCATCCCATAAAAGTAATGGGGAACAGCCAGAAAAGAAGATGGTTAATGATGATCATTGAATGTATGGATCCAAAACGTCTGATGGAAATAGTTTTCTGACGATTGTGGACTGAAATTTTTCTTGTCCATTACTGATTGAAAACTATTTGTACCTGTGCGGCAATGTATCTTTGCATCGATCTCAACGTTTTCCACAGGGAGAATCATTTGAAACGCCCTAGATAACTTCAACATGCGGCATATGTACTAGAAGTCTAAAAAAAAATTCTAAATGCAAAAGACATCAGTCTGCGACTTTTTGAGATTTTCTGCCACTTACAACACTTTTTAGAATTTTTTTTTTTTATTTCAAGGAGAAGATGAGACAAATCTATTACATTTTGCACATCTAACTATAATGTACTAAGTAAATGTGCCCCTTTGTGAAAATCTGCTAGTGAAACAGAGAAAATATTGCCCTTTGTATTAAGCCTTTCAAAAGTGGTATAGTTTAACAAGAAGCAGGGGTGAGGCCAAGGGTAACAAGGGCATGTGCCTGAGTACTAGATGGACACCAGCAATCCACTTTTTCTATTCTAGGGTAGGTAGATACAGGACTAGGGCACCTGCGAAGGATGAACTGATGCTAGGGCACCTGTGAAGGATGAACCGATGCTAGGGCACCTGCGAAGAATGAACTGATGTTAGGGCACCTGCGAAGAATGAACTGATGCTAGGCCACCTGTGAAGGATGAACTGATGCTAGGGCACCTGCGAAGGATGAACTGATGCTAGGGCACCTGTGAAGGATGAACCGATGCTAGGGCACCTGCGAAGAATGAACTGATGTTAGGGCACCTGCGAAGGATGAACTGATGCTAGGCCACCTGTGAAGGATGAACTGATGCTAGGGCACCTGCGAAGGATGAACTGATGCTAGGGCACCTGCGAAGGATGGCCTAGCTCTGCGGTAAAGGCGCGGGTTCCCTACTAAGGGATGATTCACAAGACTGTGCTCAGTCCGGGAAACGTCCGCCCATGTGTCGGCTGTGTCTCCAAACTGACTGGATCTTTATGATCACGGGTCTATTACCCTGTACTGATGTGATGTGAGGACAGTACAATAGACCCGTGATCAGATCGGAACTGACTATCATAAGTCACTATGATGTAATCAGTTCGGGTCAGGGGAACTGTGGTCGGTCCAGGAGATGCTGCAGACACATGGGCCGTGTTTCTCGGGCCGACCACGGTCATGTGAACCAGTTCTAAGCATGAATGTAAGCCCTTTTTCAAAACCTCTTCTACTCACAGTGTGATTTCAGGTTGGGCAGAAAAAGGGGAAGATATCAGTTTGCCCCCATTGGTTACTGGGCACGCATTCTCACAATTAAATGCTATGGTTGTGATGTTCACATTTAAGGTACAGAGAGGGAAGGACAACGTGACTCTATAGCCAAGAGGGCAACTTTTCGCCATCTGGCAGGAGAGATTATTGGGCCAACCTGAGCTGGGACACCCTTCTCAACAAGCACCTACATCTATGGCACATACCGTACCTTCTTTTCAGCACTACTTCCTCCTCTGCCTCGATCTATTAGAACATTTAATGGCTTCTGCACATTGTATAAACCTCATTTTCAGCGAGCATATAAACTTCCAAAACATAGCGTGATAATATTGACTTACGATACGCGTCCAGGATTAAATCTCCCTCAACAATTGCAATGCTTTTACTAATGGAGCCGAGAACAGAGGAGATCATTTTCTTCTGTTTAACCAAGCATCTTCCATGGAAATGCAATGCAATTATGTGAGGGACGAAAGAGAAGTCATTGAAATCTTCAGAAGAGAAACAACAATGGGACGAGCATCGGTCAATGTCGAAGGAAGATGGAGAGCATACAATGCCCTGAATTTGCCAAGGCTGCCGACTCCATACAACAACTTGTTCCTGAGCTCCTGTCACGTCGAGGGTTACTTCATGTCTGACCCTGGCTCTTTCGACAATGCCGATGACGCTCGGTTAATTCCACCAAAGAAATTCCAATTATAGCATGTTACTGACCTCCATGTAGATTGACATTCCATTAGCTAAATAAGACCAATATTGCAATCACGGTGACAGCCCCGCTGGAGGAGGCCTGAGTGACAGCTGACAGCTATTGACATCTTGTGTATTTCTTCCTAACAGATGCCTTTTACACTGTCGCACCTTGTACCCACTTGTGTCCGATGGCTGTTCATTTATAGGAACATCTGTCTCTGTCCAAATCAGTCACAGGAAAACTGTAGAGCCAGGCATAGAATTAAAGGCGAAACACACCCAAGTTAAATGTGAAAGACACCTTTTTATTCCTCTTCTGGCATTGATGGAGGTTCTTGACTTAAGGTCACCATTGATTCCGAGATTATAGGGTGAAAACCTACCCTTTTGCTGTTAGTTTGACGTCAACCTTACTCAGATAGTCTCAACTTTATGGTTGTATTGAAACTCATCGATATCAAAGATTCTGAACTATCGGAAATGCTATGCTGAGCATTGTGGCCTCTTTGTTCTAAGAATTGTTGGGGTTCCAACTAATTCACCCTCACCCCTCTATGAAGGTAAATGAAGGAAAATGTATCTTTGAAGGGGTATTCCCATCTCAGCCATTTATGGCAGAGACTATAATACCAATACTATGTGGTGAGCCATGGTTATGGAAATAGCATATAACAGCCCACTCATTTCTGTAACCCTGGCCTTCACATAGGATGGATATTCCAGTCATGAATGACTAAAATGGGAATATTCCTTTAAGGTACACAACATACTGATTTCTTTCTAAGTATAAGTGAAAAAATCTTAATGTTGGCAGGATAGGAAAAGTATAGGTTCACCTATATACACCGTCCCAAATGTGAGAGACAAATTTGAAAATGTGATCAGTGGTGGTCCATCAGCGTGGAACCTAGAGCATTGTTAGAATGAAGAGGTCCATGGACTTCCCTAAATCAGAAAATGGCATATTTCCAAGGGTCTATTATTAACAACCATGGGAGACCTGGGGGATCAACATCTCTAGGCCCACACTGATGACATCATCTGATCTATCTCAATGCCATGTTAGAAGATCTTCATAATAACCGTTGAGCCATTTTACAAAAAGTCAAAAGGGTTCCCTAGGGTAGAAGATCTATTTCTGTACACCCCATTAGGAAATTCTTTGTCTTCTTATCTTCCTACAGTGGAGAACAGATACAAAAACCGTTTTTTCACTGTGGATTACCTGTCCTGTATTACACAGACAAGTGACCATTGATGTGAATGGCCAAGTGTAATGCTTTAATTCCCCTGTGGAGGCACTGCAGGAAAACTCAACACTTTCTGGCAGATTTCTCTGCAGATTTCAGCTGATAGTTGGGGGTTCAAGCAGTGGGACACTTTGTGATCAGCTTTTTATGAAGGAACCCTTTTAACAAATAGGGATTGCCCAAACCCATTTAATAATTTTAGCTATCGAAATTAATTTTCTCCAGAGTTTCCCTTTAAAAGGAGAAAATCAGTTCCACCTTGTAGACATAAGAAGATGAATGGACATTCATACATGCTGACCTACTCCAGTTTATTACCATTAGTTTTATTATCTGAGAGACCGATCTCGCTTTTCTATGATCCTAAAAGAGAAGAGATAATTTCCCACACCTACTATAATGGCGCTGCCTGAAGATGCAGATTAGAACCCGTAACGAGACTTGCTCCCATAAGACATCACTGATTAAGAGGCAATAGACCTTATTTCTCCTATTACCGCTTGCTAGGCGATTTATATACATGTCATTATGTAAATAAGACATCGACTCCGAGAAAATATCGAAAAAATAATCATCTCCTCTTCTGAATGAAATTGGCCCTGATTTAACACCAAAGTTAACGCTTCACATGCCGCACCTCCTTTCATGCCGCAGTTCATCATCTAGTCTGGCTGGATTCGGTACAAGACGGCAGAGGAAGGCACAGTCACAAAAAGAACTAAATCTCTTGCTAATTAGCGTGATTAAAAATCAAATTACCAGATATAGTTCTGCATTTGGATATGGAAGACAAATGTCTGGATGTAGCTTGGCATATGTGAAATGATTTTTTGTTCAGCTTGGCAGGATTTCTAGTATATCTATGTATTCAGATATTAATTAATAAGGGAGGGTTCAATAGCCCAATTACAGGACTGAGGGTCCTACAGCCAAATTGCAATGGGTTCCTCCTTCAATTGGTCATAACAATGGTCTACCAGTTCACCCGAGTCCTGTTATGGCCAACAGCTTATACAATATGGGGCCTACTTTTGATATTTTGGTTCCCAAAGGCTTCATATTTAGGCCAAAACACCCCACATTCAGCTGATTCTGAACATGAGAATTGTCCCTTGGAGAAGGTTAGTTTGCTACCATCCCACAGCTCGTGATTGAATTTATGTAACTGCCCAACAAGAATATGGTAAATAAAGCCCATCTCGAAAAACTGGTGTGGTGGAATTTGGAATTACTTGCTACGTCACATAACACATCATGAAGTTAACAGTGGAAGCCCATCCATCAAAGCACTTGCAGATTTCCATCTTGAAAGGGTTATGGAGCTCTAGAATCCCTACACACCTTCAAGTTTAGTCCAAAACTTAGAAATATTCAATATAACTTGCTCTACCACTTCATTAAAACTCAACTGGTTTAACTGGCCATAAACATTTGGATCTTTTACTGGACAATTTTGTCTGACTATAGTTTTAACATTATAGGCGAAGGCCAACAACGGTCTACTGTCTGCCAAAACAGTGGCTTTTCATGTTGTTGTTTTTTTTACTGTTGTTGGTAAAACTAGACGCCACCTAGCCTGGCCTGTTGATGGTCAGATCACTCATACGAAAGATGCGATGTGCGACTGATCAGCTGCATGCTGGCCGATCCTACTCTCAGTATGGAAGGTTTTGCAATGGAGAAGCAGTATGAGAACTGTGTAGGAGACCTAGAGAGACTGTACTTGCAGTCTTGGCGTTCCATCACCTCTTGAGTTTGGGAATCTACAATCAGGAATCCCATAGGTGATTCAGAGAAATCTTACACTGTGCCTGCAGTTGTGGTTTTCCATCTTTTCTTAAGTTTGGGAATCTACGATCAGGAACCCCACAGGTGATCCAGAGAAATCTTTGACTGTGCATGCAGTTGTCGTGTTCCGTCACCTTGAGTTTTAGGGAATCTATGAACGGGAACCCCACATGTGATCTGCAAGTGGAATTCCCCTGCTCCATCAGGGCGTACACAACGACGATCCCGCCAGCTATGAATGAATTGCAAACACTGTCCACTTACGTAGATTGTATTATATTGATGCAATGATTCAGAGAAATATCAGACTGTGCTTGCAGTCGTGGTTTTCCGTCTTCTCTTAACTTTGGGAATACATGATTGGGAAGGTTGTAGTCATGGTGTTCCGTCACCTCTTGAGTTTCGGAATCTACAATCGGGAACCCCACTGGTGATCCAGAAAAATCTTCAACTGTGCTTGTAGTCGTGGTGTTCCGTCACCTCTTGAGTTTCGGAATCTACAATCGGGAACCCCACAGGTGATATGAAGGTGGAATTCCCCTTTTAATGCAAAACAGACCCAAGAAGCAATGGGCCTAATTGAAATCCCTGAAACCGGAGTGTTGTTGCGGGTTAACGTTCTCCCTTTCTACCACATCAGGGCGTACACAATGCTGAACCCTGCAGCTATGAATGAATTGCCGATGCTGTCGACTTACTCGGATTGTTATGATTGTGTTCTGTTGATGTGATGAGAAATGTTTTTTCTTTCTTCATCTCTTCTTTCCATAGTGTAATTGCTGCAGCAGCGTGAATAGTCTCCGCTGCGCCGTTTAAGAAATGAAAAATAAAACATCTAAACATCTCCGAGAGAAGTGTTCTTCCTCTCCTGTCAGATTCCTGCTACTTCCCTCGCACACTTAATTGCTCACAATAAAATTTACATATTCATTTTGCTGGCATTTCAGAAAAGCTGTTTTCTCTTTTTTTGCCTGCATGTTATCAGCCCTGCAAGCCACAAAAATATGAGCAAATCTGATTGAAATTCCAAATAGAGACGTCTTTTCTCTTTCTGTTTTTTCTTCCTCTCCCTTCTGTTTGTAACCCAGTAAGTGCCACAGGGGTACCTCCATGTTGATCAAGCTAATGGCGACATGTGAAAAATGTACACGCCGAGCAAAACAGATCAGAGCTTCAGCAAAAGAAGCTAGTGAAAAAAAATGGAAACTGAAAATATAAATGACAAATGTTGGAAAGAAACAAGACACGAGATCTGACGTGTGACAAAATCACTGCGGGTCTACAAAGAGACTGAGGGAGACTGTCAGCAAGCCTCACCGATGGGAAACACCGAGAAAGCATGTTGGGTTGTTTTTGCAATATTAAAGGGGTTTTCCAAGCTGGTGACGTAAACTCAGGATCGAGGTCTGACAGTTGGGACCCCACTGATCAGCTGTTTGAAGAGGCCATGGGGCTTGTGTTAGTGCTGCAACCTCCTTATTACCTTGGTTCCATGTAACAATCATGAGGTCTTCTGTATAGCTGATGGTCGGAGGTGATGAAAGATGAACCCTCCACCGATCTGGGGACATCCCATGCGTCTTCTTCTGTCAGATCGTGATAATTTCTCTTTGCTTCAAAGCCTCCTCAGATCTTGTTTTTGACAGGAATAATTTTTTTCTGTCAAAAGGACAGAACCCATTGATGGCCTGTTGGGTACCACTAGTGTCCATCATACGATGGATCCGGTACTGTGTCACGATGGCTGTGTTTATATCTCCCACAGCTTTCCTGAACATACGGTGCAACTTCCTGGAGAAGCTGTAATGGCCACCATGTTGGTTCTCACCCACCATTCCTGAATATAACTGCAAGTTCTTCGATGGCAAGGGCAATATGAAATATCAAGGCTTAGGCATTGGCTGGGATGTGCACTCCTTGTCCAGTATGGGGGGGGGGGGGTCTGTGCAGCCGGTCAGGTGTCTTGTTGTTAGGTGGGGGTGGACTGCAGGGTAACCAGCGCAGACAGTGACATGTTTAGATACGTCTGCTCAGTGAAAAGTATCACACATGATAGGTTTAGATACACTAACTAAGCAGGGAGTATCACACAAGGAAAGATTAGATACACAGCTCAGCAGACAGTATCAGGGATAACAGGATTAGATACACCACTATGTCTATGACAGACTTAGATATTGCATGCCGTTTGACATATGATGAGGCTTAGACACACCAATGCAGCAGACAGTATCACACATGATAGGCTTAGATACACCGCCTCAGCAGCACGTTGTCCTTGTTTTTTTTTTTTATAGAGAAAACCGTAATGTACAAATTAAAAAGGCAAAGTCATTAATTGCAGTCCATTTGCGATGTGCTGTTTACAAGCCGCCATCATGGAGTTAAGCAGGCAGCACGGTATTCGATCCCACGATCGGCTGGGGAGTCTGCGGCTGGCTGCGATGATTCCTTTCGCCCCAGGCCGTTTGTTTAAAGTAAATATTCGATTGATTTCTATTACCTATTTCTCCAGGCAGCAAGTGGAGATTTTGTTTCCTTCCTCGCTCGGCGGTGCAGCGGGGAGGATTCTGCGCTCCAGTTCTCTTGCTTCTTTTATCCGGCATGTGTAAATGAGGTTATAATTGCAGATTGTTAACTGTAATGTGTGCGTGGGACCCTGACAGCAACTTCCAGGAGTACAGGCCGTAGGGACGCCTACTCAGACCTGCAGCCTGGTGGACGGGATCAGCCGTCAGGAGAGTGAGATACAGAGGGGCTCCTACATCCAAATTGTCCGCTGTCATTACATCTGAACAGCTATAATACAGTCAAAGAATAGAAACACAAACTGTGCCAAATAATACCGCCATACAGTGCTCAAACAATGTCACCTCACAGTGCCCACAGATTAGTTCTATATAGCATTCATTTCTGAAATAATACTCACGTCTTGTCAAGTAACAGCGCTATATGGTGCCCTTTAACAGTGCCGTTAATAGTGCTCATGCAACAGTGCCGTAAATAGTGCTTATGTAACAGTGTTGTAAATAGTGCTCATGTAATAGTGCCGTAAAGTTCCCGAATAATACCACAACACAGTGCAAGTGTATCAACGCTCTAGATATATACCATGTATCTGTTCACATCTATTCACAGACGTTAGTGAATTCCGTTGCTCTTTGTCATCATAGGAGCCAAATAACTAAAGTGACCTCGGTGCTGGATCGGTACCAGATGGAATAAGGTCCACTAGGTTTCCGCCATGATGGGCAGAAAAAAATATTGCTGCATTTTTCTGGCATCTTTGAGAAAAACTATGATGGACCTTCCAATATAAAGTGAGAGCTTTAAAGTGATATACAGTGCTCAATTAATAGCACCAGATAGTGTCCATAGAATAGTGCCGTAATAACTGTGGTCGTAATTCAATGCTGACACTACAGGGGCTTGTGGTTAATTCCTGGTGTCCTGATAAATCCTTAGCGGATGGTGGTGGCCCTTATAATCACATGCTAACCAAGCAAATGGCTGGGGCACCCTGCTGGCTGAAAAAAATGACTAAATGGTTCCGGGAAGAAGGGGGACCTTTAGCAGTAACAGAAGTGTCTAGGCTGCGATCAATGACTTAGTGGGCGGATGCAGGCGGAGCTTAATGGGATATGGAGGTGGAGCTTAATGGGGGATGGAGGTGGAGCTTAATGGGGGATGGAGGTGGAGCTTAGTGGTGCAGTGAGGCAGAGATTAGCGGTGCAACAGAAGCCCCAGAAATCCCAAATCTGCCACTCTTTTTCTTTAAAGTTATCAGAGGCAACATGTCCACCATATATTTGTAGACCATGTTTTGGCACAGATAAGTAGCGGGATGATTTCATCCATATTCCTCAGCATTGTGACTGTCACAGTGCAAAAAAAAAAGTTTGCACGAACGGGATTTGGAAGCATAAAAGGCTCAGTACATTGGCCCTAACTTGGGCCCCATATATGTGTTTGCTCTAGTTACTCATACAGGAGCCTAAGGGCCGGATGTTCTGTGTTTGGTCTGTTTTATTTTACCCATAGACAGTTCCTTAATATGCCTGCCACCCTCGTACTACTACTCATAATTAATCAGCTCTCTTACCCCCGGGCGCCAGCTCGTGGATCCAAGAATACAGTCATTATTAGCATTAGTAAACCATTTTGGAGCTGAATGATTGGACACCAGCCGGAGAGCCCACAACCCCACACAGTAGTGGCGAGAAGAGAATGAGTACACCAAAACATGGGCAAAATGGCTCCCCATCTCGGAGTGCTTCCTTCTATTGCATCCCCTGCAGGTAAAGAGTAGAGTCCATTAGACAGGGTCAGATCAACATCTGTAAAGGCCCCTGGGCAGAATATATGCACCTATCATATCGGCACAAATACTTCCCATATGTTAGTGCCATATGGTGCCTATATAATACCACCGTCCAGTGTCAGCACCATGTATTTCTACCCTAAGTGGTTACATAATAGCCCAACACAGTGTCCAAATAAAACCACCATAGTGTTAACATAACCGCATCATACAGGATCCAAATAAAACCGATGTATTGAACCCAAATGATTCCACCATACAGTGCTTATGTAACAGTGCCATACCATGTCCCAATAAAACCACTGTCAGTGGGAGGTTTAAAGGGGACCACACATAATAAGTGCAGGGCCCTACGGCCCAAAGATGGCCATATATCTAACTCTCTGACTGTGTATGGCCAATTCGTTGGTCTCTCTCTGTTCGGCCAAGCATGCATGTGTCGGTCAGGAGAGAAAGCTGTTGGTTGAACACTATCTAGTGTTCACGGCCAACCTAACACAGAATCTGGCCCTGCCCTTGCACGCGACCAATGTTTTGGTCCGCATCAGAGCCGCAGTTTTTGCGGCTTGGGTGCGGACCCATTCACTTCAATCGGGCTGCAAAATATGCAGACAGAACTCGTTACTCCGTTCCGTGGTCCGCAAAAAAAAATATAACCTGTCCTATTCTTGTCCGTTTTGCGGACAAGAATAGGCAGTTATATCAATGGCTGTCCATGCCGTTCCGCAAATGTTGGAACGCACACAGACGCCATCCGTGGTTTGCGGATCCGCAATACACACAACGGTCGTGTGCATGTGGCCTTACCCTGTCCTTTCTTTGATGATAGTCTCACATTCTATATACTATGAAGTAAGGGATCTGACAACCTGTCTGAGAACATGTCTGAGACACAACACAAAAAACATTACCATAGGAAATGGATCTTGTCCGGAGAGCTAGCACTCTCTGTTTCCATCCCCAGCTTGTCCCGTCTCCTGAAGCGGACCTGGTGCACAGAGCCTTCCAGAAGGGCCGCTGCCTTTATTCCCTAGGACTGGAAATCTGCCGTCCCCACATCAGCTGGTTAATCGAGGTGGAATATTTGATCGTTCGGGAAATGAGGTGCTAAATTTGTTGTGAGATTGGTGTCACCGCCAATAAAGGAGTCGCCCAGGCTCCGGGGCCGAGCAGCTTGATGAGAAACCATTAGGTTATTTCAGGGAGGCAGAGATGTCAGAAGCATCAGAGGAAGCGGGGGGAAGGTGAGTGACAAGCAGCCATGATATGAGGGGTTTAATGTAGTGAGATCAAAGGGACAGTACGCACGGTGCACACAGATCACCGGCATAAACCTCGCCATCCCGCCTAATGAATATATCCGTACAAATGACTCCCCGTCCTATTACCCAGCACATGGCGGGATCACAAGATGACGGCGCTACCGCTACGCGATACAACAAAACGCTGTAATTGGGAAAATTTAGAACTGATTTTGAGGTCACACAGAGACAGCGCTCTACCAAGCTTAGGCCCAAGGCTACCGTGGAGTACACTGCTGTCTGGCTCCACAGTCAAAGACCGCTAAGCGTGGGAGGGACGACATGGTGACTGACAGCTCTGCACAGAATATCAAGCCTGCCCCAGTATCGGGCAGGACGGGTCCACATTTTTTTAAAATCCATTCCTACTTTTGGGAGGAGCATAAAAGGGGGCGGGGCTTTTTAAAGGTATACAACCATCGATTTTTTGGGAAGGCTTCGCAGAACCTTTACGTACATTTCCAAATGTAACAACTATTAGCCGCTCCTCTTATAACCCGCAGAGTCTTTGATAGTAATAGTATTCTATATACTTTGCTTTACGGAGTCGAGACTAAAATTTTCACACCAAGAAATCCAGATTTTCATCTATTTTTTCCATTGCATACTTCCATTTTTGCGAGTTTTATGAGCCATAAGCATATATCTCGTGAAGAACTGCTTACGTGCAGTCAATTGATTCCGGTGCACGGCGAGGCGGCTCTATTATTTATGCTAATCTTATAATATTAACACTATAGAGGCAGGATCCTCGAGGCGCTGTCCGTAAATTACCTTTTCTCTTGCATTCATTAAGATAATAAGTGCTTTAAACAAATCAGGAGCATTGGAAATATAATAAGATGTGCGCAGCTGCTCCTCCATGGACTCACTGGATCGTAAGATGCAAAAGAGACAGGCCGTTATCTCCTTTGAGATGGCCATACAGTCAGTAGCTGACAACTACTTCTCCAGACTCCCACATACAAATTCAATTCGCCGAGGAACCACTTCCAGACACTTTTGGTGGCAGCTTATCTTCTGGGAGAACAAAAGGATCAGGCAAACATTTTGTGTTTGCCTGATCCTTCCCTGCCCCGGTTTGTGATCTCACCATACAAATTAGACCGTCGTCTGAACTCACCGACCTTGGCTGGTCCAGCTGACACTACACTCAATGTATACGGAGGTCTTAAGGCTATTGAAGGGGTTAACGTTTTCTTATTTTGGAACTATCATTTTGCAGATTGGTGTAAAATAATAAGTCACCTTACAGATCCTGCACGACTCAAATGTCAATGACTCCCAATTCCCCGCTAGTCTCTCTCGACACAACTGTAATGACTACTCGGCCAATCAATGGCTGAACCGGGTCATTACTTAGGCTAGTGAATGGCTGGGTGGTCATTTCCTGTGTGTTTACAGGAAATAGAGACCAGTGGGGAACCGGGACTGATCATAAAGGGAACGGTGAAGAACTGGTAAGGTGAGTACTGAGTATGACTAACCTTCACATGAAAACATATAGGACAATATCACATCCAAACAGTGGGGACCGGACTGGCGGCACCAGAGCAGAGGGAATTTTAAAAGCTGAGTATAGCATATTCTAATATTTTATAAGGTTCCCTGCCTATCGCTTCTTTTTTTTAAGATATCTTGGACAACCCCTTTAAATTCAACGCATGAGAATAGAAACGGGATCTAGTCCATGAGCTTTGTCTGGTATTCTTTGGCTTAGGCAAGGTGCTGAAGACACTAGTCCTGTATGGAGCCCTACTACAAGTACTCCATGGTATAGAGACTTAATAGCAATGCTCCACAGGAAAGGAATATGCAAAGAAGTATCTTCCAAGAAAGAGAACTTACTTGCCGGCGCCATGCACTGGAGGAGGCTCCGTATAAGTCAAGATCTGACTTTCCAACAAGCCTTGGGATTTGACCAAAAAATATAGCCAGGCCAGATTTCGGGGATAACTGTCCCTCGTCAGTACAGAGTAGGATTCTGGCAATGCTCCATAGGAAAGGAATATGCAAAGAAGTATCTCCTAAGAAAGAAAACTTACTCGCCGGCGCCATGCACTGGAAGAGGCTCCCTATAAGTCAAGATCTGACTTTCCAACAAGCCTTGGGATTTGACCAAAAAATATAGCCAGGCCAGATTTCGGGGATAACTGTCCCTCGTCAGTACAGAGTAGGATTCTGGCAATGCTCCATAGGAAAGGAATATGCAAAGAAGTATCTCCTAAGAAAGAGAACTTACTCGCCGGCGCCATGCACTGGAAGAGGCTCCCTATAAGTCAAGATCTGACTTTCCAACAAGCCTTGGGATTTGACCAAAAAATATAGCCAGGCCAGATTTCGGGGATAACTGTCCCTCGTCAGTACAGAGTAGGATTCTGGCAATGCTCCATAGGAAAGGAATATGCAAAAAAGTATCTCCTAAGAAAGAGAACTTACTCGCCGGCGCCATGCACTGGAAGAGGCTCCCTATACGTCAAGATCTGACTTTCCAACAAGCCTTGGGATTTAACAAAAAAATATAGCCAGGCAAGATTTTGGGGGTTCCTGTCCCTCATCAGTACAGAGTAGGATTCTGGCTGGCTCATTGCGATGCATTGGAAGCGGCTTAGCAGGGCGCTGAGTCTGTGAAAAGGGGCAAGTTGTAATACCAGACACAGCCCATAGACAGGAGTGGTGCCGTTTCTGGAAAATACTCTGACCTCTCACAGCCCATTTAAGGCCTTAGATGTTAATTCTCTGATCTGAACACATGCTACTATACATCAGAACTGCCAAGGAGGGCGGTCCAGACTACACAGCCAGACTACACTGGTCAAACAAAGCTAAAAAAAAAAATATTATGCCATTTTACTTGTTAGGTTTACCAGCTTTTTAGAGACATTTTTAAGAGAACCTACATGGCTACACTTCTATACAGCAGTACTATGGGCAATGAGGGGGTTAACCCGATAAGAAGGGATACTGTGCGCCATTGTTACCGCTGAATAGTTATTGGAAGACTTTGATTATTTCAGCTCCTTCTCCAGCAGTCAGAAGCCAATTACCATACGGTGGAGCTGGGAAACGAGCGTATCTGGGGCCTGTCGCTTTATCTACCTATCAGTCTGACTTGAGAGCCGCGGTGAAGTCACACTGACATTTCAAAAAGGATTGTAAAGGTTCTCAAAGCTTTTACAACGCAACACAAAGAAAAAGGTGGAAATCACACAGAATTTCTGCATAGAGCTTCCACCAAAGCCGCAATGTGCATTATGGGTGATGCCCTAACAATGCCGATGTGGCACCGGTGCAATTAAACATCCACAGCATATTCAATACATTCATTATCCAATAGGTGCACGTGGAGCAGATGGAGGCGACCCTTATAATGTGTGGACCAGATGTGATATTACTTATTGTACATGTAGCGTAACTGATAATGATATCATGCTGTGAAAGAGCGACCGCATCACGCAACATCCTGCGACATCACCGCATTACTGCTCCTATGTACAAGAATATAACTACTATAATACTGCCCCCTATGTACAAGAATATAACTACTATAATACTGCTCCTATGTACAAGAATATAACTACTATAATACTGCTTCTATGTACAAGAATATAACTACTATAATACTGCTCCTATGTACAAGAATATAACTACTATAATACTGCCCCCTATGTACAGGAATATAACTACTATAATACTGCTCCTATGTACAAGAATATAACTACTATAATACTGCTCCTATGTACAAGAATATAACTACTATAATACTGCTCCTATGTACAAGAATATAACTACTATAATACTGCTCCTATGTACAAGAATATAACTACTATAATACTGCTCCTATGTACAAGAATATAACTACTATATTACTGCCTCCTATGTACAAGAATATAACTACTATAATACTACTCCTATATACAAGAATATAACTACTATAATACTGCTCCTATGTACAAGAATATAACTACTATAATACTGACTCCTATGTACAAGAATATAACTACTATAATACTGCGCCTATGTACAAGAATATAACTACTATAATACTGCTCCTATGTACAAGAATATAACTACTATAATACTGCCTTCTATGTACAAGAATATAACTACTATAATACTGCTCCTATGTACAAGAATATAACTACTATAATACTGCTCCTATGTACAAGAATATAACTACTATAATACTGCCTCCTATGTACAAGAATATCACTACTATAATACTGTTCCTATGTACAAGAATATAACTACTATAATACTACTCCTATGTACAAGAATATAACTACTATATTACTGCCTCCTATGTACAAGAATATAACTACTATAATACTGCCTCCTATGTACAGGAATATAACTACTATAATACTACTCCTATGTACAAGAATATAACTACTATATTACTGCCTCCTATGTACAAGAATATAACTACTATAATACTACTCCTATATACAAGAATATAACTACTATAATACTGCTCCTATGTACAAGAATATAACTACTATAATACTGCGCCTATGTACAAGAATATAACTACTATAATACTGCTCCTATGTGCAAGAATATAACTACTATAATACTGCCTTCTATGTACAAGAATATAACTACTATAATACTGCTCCTATGTACAAGAATATAACTACTATAATACTGCTCCTATGTACAAGAATATAACTACTATAATACTGCCTCCTATGTACAAGAATATCACTACTATAATACTGTTCCTATGTACAAGAATATAACTACTATAATACTACTCCTATGTACAAGAATATAACTACTATATTACTGCCTCCTATGTACAAGAATATAACTACTATAATACTGCCTCCTATGTACAGGAATATAACTACTATAATACTACTCCTATGTACAAGAATATAACTACTATAATACTGCTCCTATGTACAAGAATATAACTACTATAATACTGCCTCCTATGTACAAGAATATAACTACTATAATACTGCTCCTATGTACAAGAATATAACTACTATAATACTGCTCCTATGTACAAGAATATAACTACTATAATACTGCTCCTATGTACAAGAATATAACTACTATAATACTGCTCCTATGTACACGAATATAACTACTATAATACTGCTCCTATGTACAAGAATATAACTACTATAATACTGCTCCTATGTACAAGAATATAACTACTATAATACTGCTCCTATGTACAAGAATATAACTACTATAATACTGCTCCTATGTACAAGAATATAACTACTATAATACTACTCCTATGTACAAAAATATAACTACTATAATATGGCCGCCTATTTATAAGACTATACTATTTTTGTGTGCCCTGGCTGTGCTCGGTATGTTAGTACTATGCATCATCAGCTCATTATGAAGGATAAAAACGAACACAATCACAGACCACACACTTAAAATGTTATCATGCAGATTTAATCCTCCAGTGCTGCGCTCCCCGTCACAGGCAGACAGCGGGGGCAGTAATAGGAGGCCGAGGTGATCACCTTTCTTGATTGTTAACCGCAAAAATTATTTTGACGCTTTAACCTTGTGCTCCGAGAGAGGAAGAGCTAAAACACACAGACGTCGATGTTACATCCAGAGTATCAAAGGTTCTCTGCGCCACCGTTTCTAAATGCATTTGCAGCTTTACCAGCAGCACCCTGGCGCAGCAGGCAGAAGAGCGCAGGGTGACGGCGGGTCAGGGTAGGACCGCTCTTCTGCCTGGTAGACTTGCACTCATAAATACTGAAATTGATTTCCCCCGCTTGGTGTTCTTAAACCATCGGCTCTCCTCCCTTATCTTCCTCTGCCAAGCAGGCGGCTTTTTCTATTTCAATAGGTCACGGAACAAAGAAGAACACGGCAGCGAGCAGAGCGGAGCCATCTACATGAGACTTCAAAGACAACGAGGGGGAACGGGCATATGATAGTCTAACATTTAATACCGCTATCCCGACTCTCGTAGGCACAAGGTGTTGCGACTCTAACACTTATATAAATGCCCCTCATAAACACCAGCAATGACCTCACAGAGCATTCCCACCTGAAAAGTCCTTGAGTCGTCCTCTTCTGTTAGGTGTCCTGTATCTATATGTGGTAGACCCGCGTGGCCACCATGACGGTTTTCATCAGAGTAGTCACCCAGTTGCTCAGATCTCTTTAAGGAGTCTGTCAGCACTATACAGGTGTTGGGGGGAGCTTCTAAGCATAGCCGGGGCGTTGGTCGTGTAGGTTGCATGGCCGAAAATTCTAATTTTTCAAGTGTCATGGAGGCGGTCTGCACTTCTCTACTGAGTGATAGATCTAGGCTTTTGACTGGAAGCTACAGCTGTCACTCAGAGCAAAGGGGAGGGGCTGGGGAAGAGCATTGAATATAAAGAGACCGCCTCCTTGGCCCTTGCCCATGGTTATCACACCAAGTCTGCTTATACTGCTCTGGCTGTCACCTATATAGCACTGAGAGGTCGAAACTGCTGACGGCTTCCCTTTAGAATATCTGGAAAGCTAGATAACTGTCATAGCGGTCACACGGTTGTCGGTCACCGAGAGAAGAGGAGGACTCAAGGACTAGAGCAAATTCCATGTAACTCTAAGGTGAAAGACTAATTCAGTGTTATTCTAGTGTTGTGGATTTGGGTGGAGTTGCCCTTTAAAGGGAACCTATCATCAGGATTGACCAATAGAGCTAAGTTCCTACTGTTCATGCGCTCATCAATCAGAAGCTGGTTTTGTTCAGCGTTAAAAGTGGTGCATTTATGTAAAAAAAAAAATTTAACGCTTACCCGATGGCATCATCTGGTAGCTAATGGAGGGGCGATGCGCTGGATAAGAGGAGTCACAACGTTGTCCCCCTCTATGTCGCGCAGGCGCAGAACACTTCCTTGTGCTGCTGTTATCCTGACATGCACAGTTAGCAGAGGTGTATGCGCTCCTGCGTCACAGCGATCAGCCCGGCGACTTCAACGCATGCGCAGTGAGCACCTGTCAGGATTGTGGCAGCAGAAGGAGATTTTCTGCACCTGTATGAGTTTTCGCACGGCCAGGCACTGACGTAAGAAAGCCAAGGGGGGAGGTCTGTTTGAAGGAGATGGGTGGGATAGCGGGGGATGACTCATCCAGTGGAACGCCCCAGTGACTCCCGGAGCTACCAGTTGATGGCGTCAGGTACAGTTACAAAGAGAATCTTTAAAATAAAGGCAAAACTTTCAAAACTGAACAAAACCAGTTTCTGAATGATGGGCGCATGAACAGTAGGATCATGTAAATAGCTCTGATGACAGGTTCCCTTTAAGAAAACAAAAATGTCAATTCTTTATAACTTCTGGTGTGAACAGCGCAGTTAACTCGAGGAGACAGTTTTCAGAAACATCTTCCTCTTTTTCTAGGCACTTTTTTTAAACTATGAAAGAAAAAAATGAGAGAAAATTATCCTTGCAAGTGACAGCTGCTAACACGCATCCTACATCGCATGCCCCTAAATATTTCATAACACCATATTGCAGGCAAATTAAAAGTTGCTTAATTATTTAATCCTCCTATCTTTTGTTATCCTTATTTTTATACTTTTGGGGGAATTAACATTTAATGTCGTTTTTTCGCCGAGCTCTTGCACACAATGAGCGAGGGAAGGAAACATATTGATTTTGGAGCAGGCCCCGTCGTCAAACGGATAGAACTGACCTGACCTCCATTCTTAATCGCTTCAAAAAGTCAGCCCGCGTTTACTGCAATCTTTTAACTGGGATTAATTATAACGATTAAATGTTCCAATTAGTGTTCCTAGGTAGAAGGGATTGACAAAGTTACCGGAAATCTATACGGCTTGGAAGTAACGGAGGGGAAGAAAGGAGCAGATCTTGTACAAAGACAATCATTTATGTAAGGAAGGGGGAGGTAGATAGACGATGAGATAGATAGATACAGTCAGGTCCATAAATATTGGGACATGGACACAATTCTAACATTTTGGGCTCTATACACCACCACAATGGATCTGAAATGAAACGAACAAGATGTGCTTTACCTGCAGACTGTCAGCTTTAATTTGAGGGTATTTACATCCAAATCAGGTGAACGGTGCAGGAATTACAGCAGTTTGCATATGTGCCTCCCACTTGTTAAGGAACCAAAAGTAATGGGACAGAATAATAATCATAAATCAAATTTTCACTTTTTAATACTTGGTTGCAAATCCTTTGCAATCATTTACAGCCTGAAGTCTGGAACGCATAGACATCACCAGACGCTGGGTTTCATCCCTGGTGATGCTCTGCCAGGCCTCTACTGCAACTGTCTTCAGTTCCTGCTTGTTCTTGGGGCATTTTCCCGTCAGTTTTGTCTTCAGCAAGTGAAATGCATTCTCAATCGGATTCAGGTCCGGTGATTGACTCGGCCATTGCAGAACATTCCACTTCTTTCCCTTAAACTCTTTGGTTGCTTTTGCAGTATGCTTTGGGTCATTGTCCATCTGCAGTGTGAAGCGCCGTCCAATGAGTTCTGAAGCATTGGGCTGAATAGGAGCAGATAATATTGCCCAAAACACTTCAGAATTCATCCTGCTGCTTTTGTCAGCAGTCACATCATCAATAAATACAAGAGAACCCGTTCCATTGGCAGCCATACATGCCCACGCCATGACACTACCACCACCATGCTTCACTGATGAGGTGGTATGCTTAGGATCATGAGCAGTTCCTTTCCTTCTCCATACTCTTCTCTTCCCATCACTCTGGTACAAGTTGATCTTGGTCTCATCTGTCCATAGGATGTTGTTCCAGAACTGTGAAGGCTTTTTTAGATGTCGTTTGGCAAACTCTAATCTGGCCTTCCTGTTTTTGAGGCTCACTAACTGTTTACATCTTGTGGTGAACCCTCTGTATTCACTCTGGTGAAGTCTTTTCCTGATTGTTGACTTTGACACACATACACCTACCTCCTGGAGAGTGTTCTTCACCTGGCCAACTGTTGTGAAGGGTGTTTTCTTCACCAGGGAAAGAATTCGGTCATCCACCACAGTTGTTTCCTGTGGTCTTCCGGGTCTTTTAGTGTTGCTGAGCTCACCGGTGCGTTCCTTCTTTTTAAGAATGTTGCAAACAGTTGTTTTGGCCGCGCCTAATGTTTTTGCTATCTCTCTGATGGTTTTTTTCAGCCTAATGATGGCTTGCTTCACTGATGGTGACAGCTCTATGGATCTCATCTTGAGAGTTGACAGCAACAGAGTCCAAATGCAGATAGCAGACTGGAAATGACCTCTGGACCTTTTATCTGCTCATTGTAATTGGGATAATGAGGGAATAACACACACCGGCCATGGAACGGCTGAGAAGCCGATTGTCCCATTAATTTTGGCCCCTCAACAAGTGGGAGGCACATATGCAAACTGTTGTAATTCCTACACCGTTCACCGGATATGGATGTAAATGTCCTCAAATTACAGCTGACAGTCTGCAGGTAAACCACATCTTGTTTGTTTCCTTCAAATCCATTGTGGTGGTGTATAGAGCCAAAATTTCAGAATTGTGTCCATGTCCCAATATTTATGGACCTGACTGTAGATAGATAGATATGAGATAGGTAGATAGATAGATATGAGATAGATAGATATGAGGTAGATAGATATGAGATGGATAGATAGATAGATTTGAGATAGATAGATTTGAGGTAGATAGATATGAGGTAGATAGATATGAGGTAGATAGATATGAGGTAGATAGATATGAGATGGATAGATAGATATAAGATAAATAATTAGTCCGCTCAGTACAGATCAATAAGCCATCTAACTCTACCACTAAATGCATTTACCCAAATTTGAAGACCGTGTTCAGTTAAGGTGCCCCCTGCAGGTAGAAAATGGTAATCTGAGTTGCTGTTTTCAGGTAAGACACACGGAGGTGTCTGCCATTAATTCTATGCAGATGTTGATGCCCAGGAAGGGCGTTCTCCTCAGGAGCAGGTGGATGGCGGCTCCGCGGTCCTCCTGGTAAAGTTTTCTGTCCCTTTGATGAGCTCTGTGTTGTGCGTGTCCAGTGTGCACAGGGCAGAGGGGCACAAATATATAAATGCTTCATTGATGGGATCGTTCATTAGGTATTAATTAGTGAACTCTGACTCTGGTGTCCACAGAGAACTGGTGCGAGCACTGTGCTTATTGCTTACACAAACACCTGTCACTGGCGAGCAGAGGGATATCGGGACGTGAATCAATACCGCGTCAGAAGGCGACAAAGTCTACAGTACAAGGGCCAGCGGTGAAACGTCCAACCAGGAGGACTGTATGGATAGCGCAGGAGGCCAGAGAGTATGGCATAGCGGATAGGCCACCACCATCGACGCCATTTCTTCTTCTTCTTCCCTGGCTGTAGATTCCAATTTGACTCTCAAAATCGCACCGGACCTCATAATGTTTTGTCTTAGGCTTTGTTCACACAGTCAGTCTTCGGTCAGTGATTTTCATCAGTGATTGTGAGCCAAAACCAGGATTAGAGCCTCCACAGACATAAGGTTTAAGGGAAAGATCTGCTCCTGTTCTGGTTTGAGTGAATGAGGCTTTAAAGGACATCTCCATAAAAAAATAAAAATAAAATAAACCCTCCCTGAACCTTTTTACCTTCTTCTTTACATAAATGTTTAGAAATTGGGATTTTCAGTCATCTGACCAAGCTTAATTTCAAGTGAACATCGTGGACAGATTTCTGCCCGGTGACTACTTTATTCACCTAGTTGTTTGTTTACAAATTCTTTATTTACACTGAAAATGTTTACATTTGTAACCAAATTTTACACAAATGCTACTAAATACCCATTTCCTTAAAAGACCCATCACAATGAAATCTGAGGCAAATGAGACCCCCCGCAACAAGCAATAGAGGAGAAGTCATCTCCAACGTGCGGCTCGCCAGCAGTTAACGGCCCGGACAACCCTGCTTAGAAGATTTCCCTCATTATGTTTTTTTTCTGTCCCAGCAATCTCTGTACTTACATGTAGAATAAAAGAGACGTCCGTGTAATAGACTTGTGCGAAAATGAATTTCAAATCGCCGTAGAGAGGGAACAAACTTTAATATGTTCCATTTGTACGTGGCACAAAAAAAATGATTATTTTTTTTTAGTTATTTTTTTTCCCAAGCTGTTTCTATTCATTAAAGCTAAAATGGTTATCCCCGGCCTCGAGGGATCTTTGAAAACACCATAAAAGAGGGAGAAAAAAAGGACAAAACAAAAACAGCGATTGAAGAAAATTAAATGAATAGAATTTCTGACACCTCTAGGAGCGGGCACCAGGGGGGGAAATAGACATGACCAGGGTCTGGTTAACCCTTACTGCTAGACATCGGCGCCATGTACATTATATATACTTTATTTAGTTTGGCTTTAGGAGGATATAGGTGAGAAACTGGAGTGCAGCAGCCAATGCCAGGCAGCTGCCGCCAAGGCTGACATGAACAAGGACGCATCAAGAGATACACGTGATGAAAATACAGAATACTCGGACTCAGAATACAGATGGCGTCTTCTTCTTCCAGCTTCGTCCGCTGGCTGCCGAAAACAGCTGGAGGTTCCGGGTGCAGGACTCCCACTGAGGGATATCTGTTAATATCAATATCTACATCCCCTTTACGTGAATGAGTATTCGGTGGCATCATCTTGGCAGACCGGACTTTTCTACAGGACAAGGTGAATTATGGGTAATACCTCTCAATACATTTATTTTACATTGGGGAACATTAGTAGGTTATAAACTGGAGCTACCAATGCCAGGCAGTTTCCATAAAGGCAAATAATATAATGGAAGTCATGAAACAAGGCCAACATTCCTATACTTCATTAGTCAGCTTGTAGAGAATATTGAGTACAGATAAAGTTTTAGACCAGTCTGTAATCAAAGCATTTATACCGCCGGTGGTTTTCCAAAATATCCCCCCATAACTTCATCCACTGGTTTTGTATTTGCAACGTGCGGCATGTTCATCCCGTGGCTAAGCTCAGTTCAGGTCTCCAGGGACTTTGGAGCTGCTCATGGGACGGGAGGGGTTCACATTTCAGGACCTCGATGTTGACCTGTGATTTCTTGCCATGTGGTATCAGATCATCGATGAGGCTCAGAAAACAAACACAATTTGGCCTGTCTACCTAATCCAATATGTCCACCCCCGTTATTGCATTTCTCGCTCTCCACTGGATTCCCTCTATGTTTTGTTATTGTTATACAGGGTGCATAGTTAAAGGGGTATTCCCACCTTATCAAGCGATTACTTTAGGTCCGACCTCTGGTATCCCACCCCTCTTGAAAATGAAGGGGAGCATGGTTCTGTAACACTGGTTTTTCACCCAGTCAGCATGGCCCTGGCCACTGACATCATATAGTACACGACAACCTCCTTCTAACAAGGCTAGAACTAGTCCTGTACCTCACATGGGTCCAGAGATCTCTCCATTCATTGCTCTAATTTCTCTAGCGGATTTATTTCAGGCTGGCAGCTCAGGTAATGTGTACTACCAGCTGCATATCACATTGCAGGGGGGATATCCTTTCTGCTGCAGTTCCCTCCTTATTGCAGCTCAGGGCGCGTGTCCTTTCTGCTGCAGTTCTCTCCCTATCGCAGCTCAGGGCGCGTGTCCTTTCTGCTGCTGTTCTCTCCTTATTGCAGCTCAGGGCACGTGTCCTTTCTGCTGCAGTTCTCTCCCTATTGCAGCTCAGGGCGCGTGTACTTTCTGCTGCAGTTCTCTCCCTATCGCAGCTCAGGGCGCGTGTCCTTTCTGCTGCAGTTCTCTCCCTATTGCAGCTCAGGGTGCGTGTCCTTTCTTCTGCAGTTCTCTCCCTATCGCAGCTCAGGGCGCGTGTCCTTTCTGCTGCAGTTCTCTCCCTATCGCAGCTCAGGGCGCGTGTTCTTTCTGCTGCAGTTCTTTCCCTATTGCAGCTCAGGGTGTGTGTCCTTTCTGCTGCAGTTCTCTCCCTAGTGCAGCTCAGGGCGCGTGTCCTTTCTGCCCAACTCTCTCCCTATCACAGCTCAGGGCGCGTGTCCTTTCTGCCCAACTCTCTCCCTATCACAGCTCAGAGTGTTTGTCTTTTCTGTTGCAACTCTCTTCCTATACCAGTCATGTAGTTTAAGGATGTAACTGAGCGTTTGCGTCCACCTCAGCGAGGTGGACAGAGAAATATGTTAAAGGTACAAACAGCAGGTGGAGCTATACAGATACATTTTATTGAATATCTCAGTGGCTATACTAATTTTATAATTGCATCCATCTTTCCAGTAGCTTCATGTGTGCCAACCAAGCACAGAACATTTAGTTAATTTACGTTATTATGATAATGACTTATGCTTCTGTCTCACCCAGAGCTGTATTTACAATCCTGCTCCTAGCGCATGAACAGGTAGCGCTCAGCAGCGAAGTGTAGGCTGTTTCCAAGGGCAGCTAGTAGAGTTTTGAGTGCAGCTCTGGATGTGACTGGAACATAACTCTTAATCATGAGAAGTATAGGTATTGTGGATTCATACTGTGGAAATCTGTGTGATGAGTTTTTTAGGGGACACTTTGGGGTGCATCTTAAACTCTTCACCGCCCTGCTTGTGTTTTCCAATGATGGCTCCCTGGCACTGTAACACTGCCACCAAAGACACGTGCCAAGCACAGATACAGCTCGGTCCCTCAACAAATATGATTTTCTCGGCACACAACGTGCCATGACTGCCTATGAACACCACTCTAGTCTCACGTGGTGGCACAGATGGCTGTGCTGACTATGAGGCATTTCCTTGGATGATGCTCAAGACTTAAGCAGGGACATTGGCAAAGGATTTGCCCCCTTCCATGGAAGCAGAACCTAGCTGCAGCAGGAGCCAGCAGCGTTGATAGTCGGAGGTTGGCAGCAAACGAATGGTCAGGGGATAAAGCCGTGCCAGTGTCTAGGGAGCCTCTATTTTGTCACCTCACTTCACTAAACATATAAAACCAGAGTACTACATGGCAAACAGTCGTGAACACTTGTGGTCCGGAAGACCTCGTAAAGCCTGGGAGTGTGGAGGAACATAAAACCTACATCCACAGAGCAGATGGCACGACAGCTTTTTATTCAGAAATTATGATTATTAACTATGCCAGTTGTAATGAGAACCACTTTCTGCACGGCCCAGCCAGCCCTTCCTATCACTCGTCGAGTGTAACCCGTTGGCTACCTGCAGAGACTGGAATTCTCCAGTAATGATGTCTTCTACCCGGAAAGTTAGAATGCCCAGTAAATTTATGTGCTGGACTGGTCAAGTAGAATGTCCCTTTAAACCAGTTTGATTTGGTTTGGAGAAGATTGGGTGACAGCTGTATTGCTGCTAAGGGGGTTGTCACCAAGCTCTCCGGGACACATGGAAGGGAAAACTCCTAATGGACCTTAATGGGATACATTAATGCTGGTAGATTCAGTGACATTAAAAAAGCTCCAGAAACTGATAGCTACCTCAGTCAACCATCTTAGAGCTCATGGGGCTAATCTCGCTGTCACCGAGGGTTCGCTGACTCCTTCTCTCACCTGGTAGTCCTATCTCTGAGACCTGCTTGGCTCAATCTAGGTCTGTAAACTATGACTCAGCATGTTGACACACCATACTGGTTCTGTATAGTCTAGATGTGTAAGGTGTGACATAGACCACCATACTGGTTCTTTATAGTCTACATGTGTAGAGTGTGACATAGACCACCATACTGGTTCTTTATAGTCTACATGTGTAGAGTGTGACATAGACTACCATACTGGTTCTTTATAGTCTACATGTGTAGAGTGTGACATAGACCACCATACTGGTTCTTTAAGTCTACATGTGTAGAGTGTGCATAGACCACCATACTGGTTCTTTATAGTCTACATGTGAAGAGTGTGACATAGACCACCATACTGGTTCTTTATAGTCTACATGTGGTAGAGTGTGACATAGACCACCATACTGGTTCTTATAGTCTACATGTGTAGAGTGTGACATAGGCCACCATACTGGTTCTTTATAGTCTACATGTGTATATGTAGAGCATGACCTAGACCACCATACTGGTTCTGTATAGTCTATATGTGTAGAGTAAGACATAGACCACCATACTGGTTCTTTATAGTCTACATGTGTAGAGTGTGACATAGACCACCATACTGGTTCTTTATAGTCTACATGTGTAGAGTGTGACATAGACCACCATACTGGTTCTTTATAGTCTACATGTGTAGAGTGTGACATAGACCACCATACTGGTTCTTTATAGTCTACATGTGTAGAGTGTGACATAGACCACCATACTGGTTCTTTATAGTCTACATGTGAAGAGTGTGACATAGACCACCATACTGGTTCTTTATAGTCTACATGTGTAGAGTGTGACATAGACCACCATACTGGTTCTTATAGTCTACATGTGTAGAGTGTGACATAGACCACCATGCTGGTTCTTTATAGTCTACATGTGTAGAGTGTGACATAGGCCACCATACTGGTTCTTTATAGTCTACATGTGTATGTGTAGAGCATGACCTAGACCACCATACTGGTTCTGTATAGTCTATATGTGTAGAGTAAGACATAGACCACCATACTGGTTCTTTATAGTCTACATGTGTAGAGTGTGACATAGACCACCATACTGGTTCTTTATAGTCTACATGTGTAGAGTGTGACATAGACTACCATACTGGTTCTTTAGTCTACATGTGTAGAGTGTGACATAGACCACCATACTGGTTCTTTATAGTCTACATGTGTAGAGTGTGACATTGACCACCATACTGGTTCTTTATAGTCTACATGTGAGAGTGTGACATAGACCACCATACTGGTTCTTTATAGTCTACATGTGTAGAGTGTGACATAGACCACCATACTGGTTCTTATAGTCTACATGTGTAGAGTGTGACATAGGCCACCATACTGGTTCTTTATAGTCTACATGTGTATATGTGTAAGTATGACCTAGACCACCATACTGGTTCTGTATAGTCTATATGTGTAGAGTACATAGACCACCATACTGGTTCTTTATAGTCTACATGTGTTGAGTGTGACATAGACCACCATACTGGTTCTTTATAGTCTACATGTGGATATGTGTAGAGTATGACCTAGACCACCATACTGGTTCTGTATAGTCATATGTGTAGAGTAGACCTAGACACCATACTGGTTCCTATAGT
>NC_058090.1:98211959-98348283 GCF_014858855.1 Bufo gargarizans | reverse complement strand
GGGTGAGTCTAACCTTCCTAAAGATGGCAGCCCGCATGTGTTCACTGGCGAACACTGCGAACTGGCCTTCACTGATTGGGACACTTTGGCTGTCATTGTTATGGGGGCACTGTGGATGTTGCTTTTATGTTGACACTGTTGCTGTTCCAAAAGAGGCAGCAATGTGCATTGTTATGGGGCATAGTGACTGTCATTGTTATGGGGGCACTGTGGCTGCCGTTGTTATGACCACCTTCTTTGAGATGTAGACGCCTGTTGTTAATATTTTAAAGTAAAGGTTCAACCTATAAACATTTTTTGGGTCTTCATGAGCTGGGAATCCCACCACTCTCTAAACCGAAGGGGCTATGGAGCAGATCGCACCTCACAGTGAAGCTCCGCCTCCTGGACACTTGAGAGTGACACATTTGGCAGAATAAAACTTCATATTATCACATTTCCTGATCAGAAGCATTCCACTATAGGTATCTAGCCCCTATGTATTCAGGTCAGTTCATCGTGGTCAAAACTGCTGACAGATTCTACTTTTAACCCTTTACTAATGCAATGTTGTTAAATCATGTGACTTGCCTGAACAAGGCCTCAACCTGAAATGTCATGGATTCTTTAATTTTTTTAATTTTTATTACGATTGGACCATTTCCTGCACTGAATTTGGAATTCTAAAAAGGATCAGATTACTTCCCTTATATTCCCAGATTACGGAATATTCAAGCCATCGATATATACGAAAAGAGCAGAGGGTCAGTCCCTTCACCCTTCCTCCGGGTTACCATAGTAATTTGAAAAATGTCCCTCCTCTGTAATTTGCATTGTGTATTCATAATGAAGGCATCTTGCAGCCTGGATCGCCCCACAGCTTTTTAACCCCTTCCCTTGTGGGTCAATCGTATCTTATATACCGGTATATATCTGGTCTCTTATGTTTTCGCCGGCATCTTCATGTATCGATCTTTGTATGGCAGAATATTTTCAGTTGTGCATAATTTAGACACTGCACTTGAAATTTTTGGGGTACAGAATGTAAGGGTATACAATAAAACGGCTATTTGACGGTGGGTGTGGTAAAGGCAGTGAATGTGGCCTGGGTAAGGTCATTAACTCCAAGATGTCTAATAGAGGTGTTTTGGTGGGAAAATTGAGAAAGACGATTGGGTGATAATGGGTGGGTGGGCTGGTAGAGTCGGAACATACCTACATTTACCTGAGATGTTTGACCTTTTTCACTGGACTTATGGCGCATGCACTGTGATAAGTTTGGTCCACCAGTATTTAGAGGCGAACTAATGGGGGCACCATTAGTTTCCCCTTTTCCAGACACTTCAAAACTCTTTAGTGTGATGTCAAAAGTGTCTAAAGCATATAATAAATCTGACGCACCACATCTATGCCATTTTTTTACACTATTGGGGTCATTTATCAAACTGGTGTAAAGTAGAACTGGCTTACTTGCCCAAGCAACCAATCAGATTCCACCTTTCATTTTTCAAACAAGCTGTCAAAAATGAAAGGTGGATTCTGATTGGTTGCTATGGGCAACTAAGCCAGTTCCACTTTACATCAGTTTGATAAGCGACCCCATGTGTGAGACAGAATTCTGGCGCATTTTGCTTAGTAAATATCCCCTACTGTGTTTTGGCATCCAGGCAAAGCTGTGAACCTGAACTTTTGGCCCAATAAGTTGCGCTAAGGTTTTGGCGGGGCAGATGAAGGTTTCTAGTGCCTGTCCACACGTTCAAGATGGGAATACACACCAACTTTCTAGCCACTTGACTGAGCGATTTAATAGCATAGCGCCCAACCCTTTACACAGACAACACCCCTTTTAGTATATGCGTCACCCCTTTACGTCCTTGCTCTCGCAATGTATGTTTGAGGACCACTCACAGTTAGCACTGATCCTCGGGAGGTGCCCAGATACATTTCCGGCAAACAGATTTGCCTACACACCGAGGATTCCAGGATGTCTCTCCTTTTCAGAAGCCTGACAGACATTACAGGAGAGTTGGCAAATATGGGGATGGGACTGGGCCAGTAGGGCAAGTCCCTATTTGACCTCCCCAAGGTAGGTTGATGTGAGGGCAGACAGCAAGGTGCAGATGGTTATTGTACTGACCACCACAAGATAACGTGACAGAAAAAGCAGCTCCATGAGAGTCAATGTCATTGAAATTGAGGCAGAAGAGGCAATAAACCAGGCTTGGTAACTTCTAGAACGTCATTTTTTACAGTAAAATGGGCTGAGTTCTTAGACCGCATCAGTCGATGCCATCATGGTTGTCCTGTGTAGATACAGCAGTCTGCAGAAACCCACAGCATGTTTATTTTTGTCCTGCCCATGGTACCAGTTGCACTGGAGATGAGAAGTGTGAGCTGCCATGATGACTGTATGAGGTGAAGAACCTGTAGATATGAGGTAAAAATGTCTCCAGGGGACACACTGAACCAGTCTGTGCTCTGTGTAGGAGTTAGGACAGTAGAACTACAAGTCCAAGCACTTCTTCACAACCTCCTAAACCCAGTGAGCAGCGGCCATTCTGTGACAGGAAGCAGTCAGATAAATTTGTGACAGGGAGCTGCCAGCCATTTTGGGGAATAATGTAGGCAGCATCTTTTGTGACAGGAAAATGGCATCCATTTTGAGGCAGAGCTGGCAGCCATTTTGTGTCAGGGAGCTGGCATCCATTTTGTGATAGGAACATGTTAGTCATTTATTGTAACAGGGAGCTGGCAGCCATTTTTTTGTGACAGGATGCTTGCAGCCATTTTGGGGCATAATGTAGGCAGCATCAATTTTGTGACAGGAAGCTGGAAACCAGTTTGTGACAGGAAACCAGTAGCCATTTTGTGACAGAGAGTTGGCAATCGGTTTGTGACAGACAGGCAGCTGGCATCCATTTTGTGACAGGGAACTGGCATCCATTTTGGGGTCTAAAGTAGGGAGCATCAATGTCATGACAGGGAGCTGGTAACCAGTTTGTGACAGCAAAATAGCTGCCATTTTATAATGTACAGAGCTTAGCTCCGCCTAGGTCATTGATACTAGTCGTGACATCACTGGGCCTGCGGTAAACAGCGAGAAGGCCGCGGCGCTACTGCCAGCGGCACTGCCTTCTCAAACAGCTGATCGGCAGGGGTCCCAGGTTTCGGACCCCCCGCCAATCAGATGCTGATGATCTATCCAGAGGATAGATCATCAGTTTAAGAAAACTTCAGAACCCCTTTAAAAGTGAATAACATGGATTTTGTGACAATGACTCCAGTCAAGGGGTGAGATATATTTCATGGAAAGTGAACAGTCAGTTCTTGTTAGAAGCTGGAAAAATTAACTAGTTTCAGGGTCTGATCAACTTTGGGAGCCCATGCTGTCCATCACCAAAAGTGTCTACAATGGGGACATGAGCATCAGAACTGGACCATGGCCCAATGAAAAAGGTGGAGAGATCTGATGAATCACATCGGCCAGGTGTATGTTTGACACTTACTGAACCTGGAGAAGCTTGGCACCAGGTGCTCTATGGGAAGAAGATGGTCTGGTTTGATGAATCACATTACATCATGTGGGCCGCTGGGTGCATCACTTGCCTGGGGAAGAGGTGGCACCAGGATGCACTATGGGAAGAAGATGGGCTGGTCTGGTGAATCACGTACATTATGTGGACAACCGGATGTGTCACTTACCTGGGGAAGAGATATCACCGGGTACACTATGGGACAAAGCAAGTCGTCGGAGGGCAGTGTGAGGCTACTTTATATCTGCGCTTTCCCTTTCCGCTATTGAGATCTGTCATAGGGTCTCAATAGCGAGGGAAAACCGCTTCAGTTTTGTGCCCATTCATTGTCAATGAGGACAAAACTGAACGGAACGGAGGGCACCAGAATGCAATTCCATTCTGTTTCATTGCGTTCCCATAACGCACACAAAAGTGCTGCAAGCAGCGTTTTTGAGGGCGTCTTGGGATTCGTCATGACTCACAATGTAAGTCAATGGGAACTAATCCGTTTGACAAAAGAAAACGGATCCGTCACACATTGACTTACAATGGTTTTAGCACCGGATCAGTCTTGATCATTTTAGAGATACTACAACCAGATCCATTCATAACGGATGCAGACGGTTGTATTGTCATGACGGAAGCGTTTTTGCTGAACCCTGCCAGATCCAGCAAAAATGTAGATGTGAAAGTAGCCTGATGCTCATAGCAGTGCTCGGAAACCATGGGTCCTGGACTTCTTTTGGATCTTACCCGTACTACCTACCTTACCATTGTATACACAAGTAACCACCTTCTTGGCAGCGGTATTCCCTAACTGCGTTGGCCTCTTTCAGCAGGATAATTGCCCGACCACATTGAAAAATTGTTCAGGAGTGGTCTGATGAACAAGAGAAAAAGTTCAAGGTGGCGGCCAGGTCTCCAAACTCCCTGTTCTCAATCTGATCATCTGTAGGACGCGATGAAAAACAAATCCGGATATTGGAGGCCACACTGAGTAACACAAGATTTGCTGCTACGGACACCTTCAGAGGTCTTGTGTTATCCAGTCCTCGATGGGTCAGAGCTGTTAAATGATGGCTACAGGATGTCACTGTGCAGATTATTCTGTGTGGTTATAGTGCCCTTGAGCAAGGGTACTTTTAATTTCTTTATTTGTGGACATGTATCCCTATTGCTACTATGCAAAGCCATCAACTCACTACTTTAGTTCACTTTGAAAGGTCAACTTGCACTTTGCCTTGGTTTGCACTTGTACTTTTTATACGGTTGAATTGCATTGTATATGATATATCCCGTTCACTTGCGCTGTATTTGCACTGAATTGTGAAAAGGGTTAATGCACAGTCAGTTTCATACCAAGAGACGTTGGGAATTTCCAGCCTATGGACCGAGAAGCTACTAATTTTACACTGTTGTCATAAGGGACTATGGAGAGCTGAGTTTTGAAGGCAAAAGCCAGACACAGTGTGACCTTTTAATCATCTGGTTTAGCTCTGTCAGACTGTTGTTTATGACTCAAAACTGTTGGTTATTCCCATTGACTTGAACTGAGGCCCAGTACAAGTCTATGGAAGCCTTGAACTGCAACATTGATTCTGTTATGCTGTGCTTCTCCAGCTTCACCCCTCCCATCAGAATGTTCTATATCAGTTAGAAAATGTTTAAAGGTCTGCAGATAGGGACCGGTGTTTGGTAGGAGAGACTCTGTCAGACTGCATGAGTGACCCGAAGATGATGATGATGAGATGGGGATACTCTACCACAGGACCCTGGGTCACCAGCACTTTGACCAGAGGGCCAGCTGAATGACTGAGCCACCGACCATAGGTCACCAGCCCTATGACCAAGGAGCCAGCCGGACAACTGAGCTACAGACCCTGGGCTACCAGCCCTTTGGCCAGGGTAAGCGCCTTCTGGAGAGGGAGGGTCAGCTAGTTCAGGCCTTTCCTCAGCATGAAACCTTCCTCTGCCTGGGAGAAGGACAGCCCAGTCCCTCCCTTTGTATTGCACTTGAATTTCTCCAGTAAAGAAACACACTGGTTTACTGCAGACCCAGACTCTCTAGATTTATTTCCCATTGGGGTGCACCACGTCTTACCATCCCCTCTGGAGAGCAGCAATACTTGGTGATACCTCAGTAGTGCCTAAATGACCCAGTGTAGCATTGGATGCCACCTTAAACCAAGCCACTGCAGGTCAGTGATACATGATGGCGCCTGGTATTACTCGGAAGCTCTATAACTCTTTGTCAACAAGATAAAATGTTGGCCTGGTCCCACTATGCTACTCTTTTCCTCATTGTCATGGACAGGAGATGGATGTCATTATCCCCCGTAATTACACAGTGCATTTGAGGTTCATATCCCTTGTATCCTACTGGAATTTGCGGGTTCAGCAATAATTTTTTATGTGTATGGTCACCTTAAGAAATAAAAATTGGGTCACCCTATGAGTAAAGACACCAGGGTCCATATATAAATTGATGCTAATGAGATGTTTACATGTTTGGTTGATGTTCTAAAGTTAAAGGCGTGGCGAGTCTTCTTGGATGGATGGATGGCTGGCTGGAGAAAGGTTGTCAGACACTAGACTTGCTATCTTTCATATGAACCGTGCCGACTGCAGTTGTTATGGAAACGCTTAGGTGGATCTGAAAGATTCTTGTTTCTAACGTTGAACTAATAAAGAAAAAACATAGGAGGCTGATGGCCCCTATCTAGTGCTGAGACGTTAGTGTTTATCCACCAGCCAGCAAACCCTTAACCTGTACATTACTAAAACAGAAACACTCATGAGGTAAGATGCCTGATGGTGTTAAAGGGGTTCTCCAGCTTTTTGGACTTTTTTAGCTGTGAACTCCAGCCTTCAATACCTGTTGAAAAAACGGCACCCCTTTCTAGCTCTCTGGTCGGCTTCAGCTTTCTGGTCCCTGTCCTGTAAACATTCCAGTGAATGGGGTCACTTGCAACATTGCAGTCAATTACTAGCCTTAGCAGTGATTTGTCCCCCAAGCGGCATGTCTCTACTGGGTCACCTGCCAGTTGGGGATGTGCCACCGCTAAGGCCAGTCATTAGCTGCAGTGGCGCATGTGATCCTCTTTGATGGGAGGGGGACCAGAAGACTGCCAAAGGAACCCAGGGTTGCCAAATGGAGTGGACAGGAGAAAGTGAGTTAGATTTTTTTTTTCAACAGGTACATCAAACTGGGATTGACCAGTTAAAAAAAAATCCAAACAGCTAGATATCTTCTGATGCAAGTGATCTTACACCCCTAAATTTGCATGTAGCTCTGTCTATTGTAGAGCAATTACAATAAGGATTGATATCTACAGAGATGTACTGCTCTGCTCCTTTTAAAGAATAGAACTGTTATAATACTGCCTCCTGTGTACAAGAATATAATTACTATAATACTGCTCCTATGTACAAGAATATAACTAATATAATACTGCTCCTATGTACAAAAAATATAACTGCTATAATACTGCCCCCTATGTACAAGAATATAACTACTATAATACTGTCTCCTGTGTACAAGAATATACTTACTATAATACTGCTTCCTATGTACAAGAATATAACTATTATAATATTGCCTAGTATTTAAATTAATATAACTATTATAATACTGCCTCCTATGCACAAGAAATATAACTACTATAATACTGCTCCTATGTTACAAGAATATAACTACTATAATACTGCCTCCTATGTACAAGAATATAACTACTATAATACTGCTCCTATGCACAAGAATATAACTAATATAATACTGCTCCTATGTATAAGAATATAACTACTATAATACTGCTCCTATGTACAAGAATATAACTACTATAATACTGCTCCTATGTACAAGAATATAACTACTATAATACTGCCTCCTATGTACAAGAATATAACTAATATAATACTGCCTAGTATGTACAAGAATATAACTACTATAATACTGCCCCATGTACAAGAATATAACTACTAAATACTGCCCCATGTACAAGAATATAACTACTAAAATACTGCCTAGTATGTACAAGAATATAACTACTATAATACTGCCTCCTATATACAAGAATATAACTACTATAATACTGCTCCTATGTACAAGAATATAACTACTATAATACTGCCTCCCATGTACAAGAATATAACTACTATAATACTGCCTCCCATGTACAAGAATATAACTACTATAATACTGCCTAGTATGTACAAGAATATAACTACTATAATACTGCTCCTATGTACAGGAATATAACTACTATAATACTGCTCCTATATACAAGAATATACTATAATACTGCTCCTGTGGACAAGAATATACTTACTATAATACTGCCTCCTGTGTACAAGAATATACTTACTATAATACTGCCTCCTATGTACAAGAATATAACTACTATAATACTGCTCCTATGTACAGGAATATAACTACTATAATACTGCCTCCTATGTACAAGAATATAACTACTATAATACTGCTCCTATGTACAAGAATATAACTACTATAATACTGCCTCCTATGTACAAGAATATAACTACTATAATACTGCCCCTATGTACAAGAATATAACTACTATAATACTGCTCCTATATACAAGAATATAACTACTATATTACTGCCTCCTATGTACAAGAATATAACTACTATATACTGCTCCTATGTACAAGAATATACTACTAATAATACTGCTCCTATGTACAAGAATATAACTACTATATACTGCCTCCTATGTACAAGAATAAACTACTGTAATACTGCTCCTATATACAAGAATATAACTACTATAATACTGCTCCTCTGTACAGGAATATAACTACTATAATACTGCTCCTATATACAAGAATATAACTACTATAATACTGGTCCTATGTGCAAGAATATAACTACTATAATACTGCCTCCTGTATACAAGAATATAACTACTATAATACTGCTTCTATGTACAAGAATATAACTACTATAATACTGCACCTTGTACAAGAATATAACTACTATAATACTGCCACTTGTACAAGAATATAACTACTATAATACTGCCCCTTGTACAAGAATATAACTACTATAATACTGCCTCCTATATACAAGAATATATCTACTATAATACTGCCTCCTATGTACAAGATATAACTACTATAATACTGCCTCCTATGTACAAGAATATAACTACTATATACTGCTCCTAGTACAAGGAGTATAACTACTATATTACTGCTCCTATGTGCAATAATATAACTACTATAATACTGCCCCCATGTACAGGAATATAACTACTATAATACTGCTCCTATGTACAAGAATATATCTACTATAATACTGCCCCTATGTACAAGAATATAACTACTATAATACTGCCTCCTATGTACAGGAATATAACTACTATAATACTGCTCCTATGTACAAGAATATAACTACTATAATACTGCTCCTATATATATAATAGCAGTGTACTTGACATCTCCAGAACTCCCATAGAAATGAACATAGCAACCAAACGGCCACTCCTTTCATTTCGGGGGACTCCTGTTCTTGTGATCATTGGGGATCCCAGCAGTAGGACCCTCTCCGATCTAATAGATATATTAATACTTATACTTTATATAACCAGAATACCCCTTTTAATGCAAAGGGTGTGGCTTCACTGAAAAGGGTGTGGTCTAATATTTGGTATTTTGTGCCAAAATTGTGCCATTTTATCCATGCAGCAAACTTCTCACCCAGCCTTGGCCTGTCATGAATTTGGTGCAAGTCTAGACACCCTGTCTAAGTTTATGCCATCTATAGTACAAGGTCAAGGCACGTTATTCTGACCACCTAATATCCAGAGTGACCGTCATGTGCAGCACAGACAGCAGCTAGACGGGCTAGGAAAGACTCAATAAGGTCCTGGTAGGTTGTCACCAGTATCTGGAGTCATGCTGACTGAAGTACATCCTACAGCTGCTGGAGGGAAGGATCCATAGAGCGAACACAACCTTTGAGGTGATCCCACAGATGCTCAATTGGGTTGAAGTCCAGGGAATTAGGGGCCAGGGTAGTACTTGGAAGTCTTGATCAGACTCTTCAGACATGCCAACGTCCATCCGTTCAATGAAGAAGAAAACATGACTCATTGGAGAAGACAACCCTTTGCAATCAGCAGATGTCTGATTCCAATACTGCCGGGAAAACTGCAGCCTTTTCTGCACATGCAGCTTTGTTAGCAGAGGTGCAGTGAACATCCATCTGCTTTGGAGCCCCATACACAGTAGGGTTCACTGAACTGTTATATTAGACACAAGTCTGATAGCCCCTGGTTCATTTTGGTGGTGAGCTGCTCCACTGTATCATGTCGGCCCATCCTTACGCACTCTTGTAGCCAGCGTCCACCTCTCACATCAATGGCATGTGGTGCTTCGCAGTTTTCATGTTGCGTAATAACAATGCAGCCATTTGTCTACTCACCATACTTTTAACATAGCAGCACGAGAACTGTTCACGCGCAACAGTTTAAGAAATACTGCCACCTTTGCCCGAAAGCCAATAATCACCCCATTTTGCATCTCTAATAAATTGGCCCTTTTACCCATGATAACAAAGAGGGCTATGTGTGCAGACAGCCTATCACACACCATATATTGTATACCCACCAAAGGATATGTGTGCAGACAGCCTATCACACACCATATATACCCACCGAGGGATATGTGTGCAGACAGCCTATCACACACCATATATACCCACCGAGGGATATGTGTGCAGACAGCCTATCACACCTCATATACCCACCAAGGGATATGTGTGCAGACAGCCTATCACACACCTTATATACCCACCGATGGATATGTGTGCAGACAGCCTATCACACCATATATACCCACCAAGAGATATGTGTGCAGAAAGCCTATCACACACCATATATACCCACGAGTAATATGTGTGCAGACAGCCTATCACACACCATATACAGTACAGACCAAAAGTTGGACACACCTTCTCATTCAAAGAGTTTTCTTTATTTTCATGACTATGAAAATTGTAGATTCACACTGAAGGCATCAATACTATGAATTAACACATGTGGAATTATATACATAACAAAAAAGTGTGAAACAACTGAAAATATGTCATATTCTAGGTTCTTCAAAGTAGCCACCTTTTGCTTTGATTACTGCTTTGCATACTCTTGGCATTCTCTTGATGAGCTTCAAGAGGTAGTCACCTGAAATGGTCTTCCAACAGTCTTGAAGGAGTTCCCAGAGATGCTTAGCACTTGTTGGCCCTTTTGCCTTTACTCTGCGGTCCAGCTCACCCCAAACCATCTCGATTGGGTTCAGGTCCGGTGACTGTGGAGGCCAGGTCATCTGGCGCAGCACCCCATCACTCTCCTTCATGGTCAAATAGCCCTTACACAGCCTGGAGGTGTGTTTGGGGTCATTGTCCTGTTGAAAAATAAATGATGGTCCAGCTAAACGCAAACCGGATGGAATAGCATGCCGCTGCAAGATGCTGTGGTAGCCATGCTGGTTCAGTATGCCTTCAATTTTGAATAAATCCCCAACCGTGTCACCAGCAAAGCCCCCCCACACCATCACACCTCCTCCTCCATGCTTCACGGTGGGAACCAGGCATGTAGAGTCCAACCGTTCATCTTTTCTGCGTCGCACAAAGACACAGTGGTTGGAACTAAAGATCTCAAATTTGGACTTATCAGACCAAAGCACAGATTTCCACTGGTCTAATGTCCATTCCTTGTGTTCTTTAGCCCAAACAAGTCTCTTCTGCTTGTCGCCTGTCCTTAGCAGTGGTTTCCTAGCAGATATTCTACCATGAAGGCCTGATTCACACAGTCTCCTCTTAACAGTTGTTCTAGAGATGTGTCTGCTGCTAGAACTCTGTGTGGCATTGACCTGGTCTCTAATCTGAGCTGCTGTTAACCTCCGATTTCTGAGGCTGGTGACTCGGATGAACTTATCCTCCGCAGCAGAGGTGACTCTTGGTCTTCCTTTCCTGGGGCGGTCCGCATGTGAGCCAGTTTCTTTGTAGCGCTTGATTGTTTTTGTGACTGCACTTGGGGACACTTTCAAAGTTTTCCTAATTTTTCGGACTGACTGACCTTCATTTCTTAAAGTAATGATGGCCACTCGTTTTTCTTTACTTAGCTGCTTTTTTCTTGCCATAATACAAATTCTAACAGTCTATTCAGTAGGACTATCAGCTGTGTATCCACCTGACTTCTCCACAACGCAACTGATGGTCCCAACCCCATTTATAAGGCAAGAAATCCCACTTATTAAACCTGACAGGGCACACCTGTGAAGTGAAAACCATTTCAGGTGACTACCTCTTGAAGCTCATCAAGAGAATGCCAAGAGTGTGCAAAGCAGTAATCAAAGCAAAAGGTGGCTACTTTGAAGAACCTAGAATATGACATATTTTCAGTTGTTTCACACTTTTTTGATAAGTATAAAATTCCACATGTGTTAATTCGTAGTTTTGATGCCTTTAGTGTGAATCTACAATTTTCATAGTCATGAAAATAAAGAAAACTCTTTGAATGAGAAGGTGTGTTCAAACTTTTGGTCTGTACTGTATATACCCACGAGAGATATGTGTGCAGAAAGCCTATCACACACCATATATACCCACCGAGGGATATGTGTACAGACAGCCTATCACACCCCAAATACCCACTGAGGGATATGTGTACAGACAGGCTGTCTGCACAGATATCCCTCAGTGGGTATATGGGGTGTGATAGGCTGTCTGTACACATATCCCTCGGTGGGTATATAAGGCGTGATAGGCTGTCTGTACAAATATCCCTCAGTGGGTATATATGGTGTGTGATTGGCTGTCTGCACACACATACCTCGGTGGGTATATATGGTGTGTGATAGGCTGTCTGCACACACATCCCTTTGTGGGTATATATGTTGTGTGATAGGCTGTCTGCACACACATCCCTTTGTGGGTATATATGTTGTGTGATAGGCTTTCTGCACACACATCCCTCGGTGGGTATATATGGTGTGATAGGCTGTCTGCTCACATATTCCTCAGTGGGTATATATGGTGTGTGATAGGCTGTCTGCACACATATCCCTCGGTGGGTATATATGGTGTGATAGGCTGTCTGCACACATATCCCTTGGTGGGTATATATGGTGTGTGATAGGCTGTCTGCACACATATCCCTCGGTGTGTATATAAGGTGTGATAGGCTGTCTGCACACATATCCCTCGGTGGGTATATGAGGTGTGATAGGCTGACTGTACACATATCCCTCGGTGGGTATATAAGGTGTGATAGGCTGTCTGTACACATATATCTCAGTGGGTTTATATGGTGTGTGATAGGCTGTCTGCACACATATACCTCGTGGGTATATATGGTGTGTGATAGGCTGTCTGCACACCATATCCCTCGGTGGGTATATAAGGTGTGATAGGCTGTCTGCACACATATCCCTCGGTGGGTATATGAGGTGTGTGATAGCCTGTCTGCACACATATCCCTCGGTGGGTATATATGGTGTGTGATAGGCTGTCTGCACACATATCCCTCGGTGGGTATATAAGGTGTGATAGGCTGTCTGCACACATATCCCTTGGTGTGTATATGAGGTGTGATAGGCTCTCTGCACACATATTCCCTGAGGGATATGTGTGCAGACAGCCTATCACACACCACATAAACCCACTGAGGAATATGTGTGCAGACAGCCTATCACACACCATATATACCCACGAGGTATATGTGTGTAGACAGCCTATCACACACCATATAAACCCACTGAGGTATATGTGTACAGACAGCCTATCACACCTTATATACCCACCGAGGGATATGTGTACAGTCAGCCTATCACACCTCATATACCCACCGAGGGATATGTGTGCAGACATCCTATCACACCTTATATACCCACCGTGGGATATGTGTGCAGACAGCTTATCACACACCATATATACCCACCGAGGGATATGTGTGCAAACGGCCTATCGCACGCCATATATACCCACCAAGGGATATGTGTACAGACAGCCTATACCCACCGATGGATATGTGTGCAGACAGCCTATCACACACCATATATACCCACCGAGGGATATGTGTACAGACAGCCTATACCCACCGATGGATATGTGTGCAGACAGCCTATCACACACCAAATATACCCACCGAGTGATATGTGTGCAGACAGCCTATCACACACCATATATACCCACTGAGGGATATGTGTACAGAGAGCCTATTACACCCTATATACCCACCGAGGTATATGTGTACAGACAGCCTATCACACCTTATATACCCACCGAACCAGCTCAGCACACCTTATATACCCACCGAGCCAGATAAGCACACGGGACTTCCTTCATGAGCTACGAGCTGCCAACATCGAAAGTAGGAAGTGGTCAGAATAATGGGACTCCACAGTGTATTAGTAGATCTGTCCCATAGTATTGGTTTAACAGAAGGGAAGTAATAAGAGTTTCTTAGGCTTTCTGTTACAAATGTATCTGTTTATTCTGTGTTCTTTGTGGTTACCAAAGGGTTAGATAGATAGATAGATAGATAGATAGATAGATAGATAGATATGAGATAGATATGAGATAGATAGATATGAGATAGATAGATAGATAGATATGAGATAGATAGATAGATAGATAGATAGATAGATAGATAGATATGAGATAGATAGATATGAGATAGATAGATAGATAGGTAGATATGAGATAGATAGATAGATAGATAGGAAATAGATAGATAGATATGAGATAGATAGATAGATAGATGGATAGATATGAGATAGATATGAGATAGATAGATAGATAGATATGAGATAGATAGATATGGGATAGATAGATAGATGGATAGATATGAGATAGATATGAGATAGATAGATAGATAGATAGATATGAGATAGATATGAGATAGATAGATAGATATGAGATAGATAGATAGATATGAGATAGATAGATATGAGATAGATAGATAGATAGATAGATATGAGATAGATAGATAGATAGATATGAGATAGATAGATAGATATGAGATAGATAGATAGGAGATAGATAGATAGATAGATAGATAGATAGATAGATATTAGATAGATAGATATGAGATAGATAGATAGATAGATATGAGATAGATAGATAGATAGATAGATAGATATGAGATAGATAGATAGATAGATAGATAGATAGATAGGAGATAGATAGATAGGAGATAGATATGAGATAGATAGATAGATATGAGATAGATAGATAGATAGATAGATAGGAGATAGATAGATAGGAGATAGATATGAGATAGATAGATAGATATGAGATAGATAGATAGATAGATAGATAGATAGGAGATAGATAGATAGGAGATAGATAGATAGATATGAGATAGATAGATGTGGGCAGTTTTTGTCCATCCTAAAATAAAGGGCAGAAATTATTTTTGGAAGGTCTGTGGTTCTTCTGACAGAAGTATAGAACAGAACACAGAGTAATGAATCAGAGTTTGTTTCAGTAACAGTCGTGGTTTGTTTTGTAGAGAATAAGGGAATTACGATTTCGCCACCCCCCCCCCCCCCCCCCCCCGCCGCCTCCTTCCTTTACCCCTATTTCCTCCCTGGTTCATAAAAAGTGCAGGTGCGGAAAAAAATAGATAGAGGCTTTAGAAAGCTCCGGAATGGGAAGATTCTGAATGAGGATCCGTCTGTGACACGACTTGAAGGATTAGGAATGTATTCACGTAGGACTCAGACTGACATGACAGTGTGATCCGGACCGCAGCAATTCACTAGTCAAATTGTGGAGGTCAAAAGGTCACTCAAGTTCACAGGGGCTGGCGTTTTGTGATGCAAATTCACAAAACCAGTCACTGCTCTTCTGGCGGAGGCTGGGCACGCCAAGGGAAGGGAAAATAAGAGGGGAGAATGCCAAAGACGAGGAAGGAGGAGGGGCGGTGGAGGTTGTACTGGCGTTGACGATGGAGGGGGGTATTAAAATCCTGCATAAAAAAAAAAGAAAATAAATAACCTCCTCTTTGTACATTTATCTGTCTATTAATGACGACTATAAAGGACGGGGGGGAAAATCCTCCTGCGGTAAAGGATAAATAGGATATCCATGTGATTTATAGAGTCGTGCCCTTGATGTGAGGTTGGCTGGGTGCATGTGTGTGGTGTTTTTATTGTCCTTTTATCCATTTCGGTAACACAAACGTCTATAGCCAGACAGGCCATCCCCTTTGCAGAGGCACTGGCAGCGTGCCATTACAGACCCCCGATTTTTTTTCTTTCTGGGGGTTGGATACAGAAGCAGATTGTCTTCACTGACTCTCGCCACCAGACCCTGTTCGTCTTTCATTGGTTTGCACTGGCAGAGGTAACCATGGCGACCAAGCCAGTCTATGAAACTTCATTTGTAGGTGCAGTATGTGATTCTAGATGAAAAAGGAAAGAAAATATACATCCTTTCTTGCAGATGCTGATGAATTTTTTTTTTATTGCCTCGTTTGCATTTAAATCTTTACATGGAATTACCGTATTGCACTGCTGCATGCTTACAAAAAAAGTTTTCACAATCTTTAACTCAGCTTCGGTAGATTCATTTCCTGAAAGGTTACAAAAATCAATAGTGTTGGAGCTTAAAGTGGGCTTCTAAACATTTAAAATATAAGAATTCCTAGAGATGTCTTAAAAAAACGTCCCCCAAATTTTCTCTCTTTGAAAATGGTTCCCGATCAAGGACTCAGTTGCATTGTAACATCTTCGATTGACAGGACTTCTGCTTGACGGGATTGTCACGCTTCGGTGTGAGAGGGAATCCTGCACCGAACGTAGGATGGAAAGGGGTGAGGGGAAAAGGCCTGGAAACTAGGGAAAGGGGCAAGTCACCTCCTAGAGAAACCCTAATCAAAGTCCTGACTGACTGCAAGTGTGAACTGACCCTGAAGGTAGGTGAGTTCATACACAGGAACCTAAAGTCCTAACTCTCCCTGTAGTACCCTGGTACTAATGTCAGGACAAGAGACAACCTGTTCCTCCAAACGGTAGGACGAACAGGAGTCCCCCTCAGGCCTGAACACAAATGGCAGGGGAAAGAACAAGTCAAGTAAACCCACACAATAAACAAAAGGGAAAGAAGACACATTTTATTTCACTCCGTCTGATCCTATTGCTTACCCCTGGATAAGCAGCGTTAGGCAGCCTCTTATCTCCCTCTTCTTACAGCTTACTATATAGTGCAGTGTAGGTTATTATTAATGGATAATGCAGAGGCTTTAGTGTATGCATTGAGTAAACCTGTTTTAGTTGATGTGCCATTTATGGGTTGCCTGCCATTTTGATTCCACCTTCCCCTCTGATATGGTTCCCCTAATGAAGTCCACATTTCCCATCATTCCCCTGGCTTTGCAGAAGATGCAGAGACTCATCACACTGCCCTTACTAAATCTAAGAGCAGCAAGTGATAGACACTGAACTGTTTCCCCTAAATCAGTGGTCCTCAACTGCAGTCCTCAGGGCCCACCTACCAGTCATGTTTTCAGGATTTCCTTAGTATTGGGCAGCTGATATAATTAGTGTCCAAGCATCAGGACTTACCACAGGTATTCATTCTGTGGAATACTCCTAAATCCTGACCGGCAAGTGGGCCCTGAGGACTGGAGTTGGGGAACCCTGCCCTAAATCACACCACAGAGTCTGTGTATTCCTATGTAATGCAGATTCACCCTGCCTCCCCTGCCTCCTGCTTGTGATAGGTTTCCCCCCTGTCAGATCTTACATACAGGAGGCAGGAAAGAGAAGTGTGAAGCTGCAACTCAAAGAAATACACCGGAAATTCTGCACAAATTACTCACAGGTAATGCAGATCAGAAGAGTTTTATATCTCTGCAGCTAATCATTGCATGGACTCACGTACAATATCACTGCACTCCTGACCTCTTAGATTGGGCAGAAGTTATATCTTCTATCAGGCGGACATATAGAGGAAAATATTGGTTGGAGCCTGATGGGGAGGAGTCCGAGAGCTGCCAGAAGGGATTTGAAAGATGATGATGTAATCCAGTAGTTCACAGGACGTCCTATACATAGGGGAGGCTGACCTCCTGCCAGTTGGTCAGATTGGGCATCACACGGGGTAGACTGGGAACTTAAAGTGGCACTGGGAAAAAAACTAAAAGTGGCCCCATTTCCAAATTGACAGAAGGCAGGACAACAGATGAAGGCAGGGCCAACAATACAGTAGTGCAAAACCAGATACCACAGTGCAGCACAAAATACTGCCGCTCGCACCGCAGTATCATCGTCCTAAGGACAGCAATACACTTGAATTCAGGAGGGCAACTGTGGCCGCTGACCAGGTGCACTAGTACCTCATGCTCCTACATTAGTTAATGCTGAGCATCAGATCTTTACGTACCTGTCTGGCAGCCAAGAGGAGGGCTTGAGCAGCCCCATGGAAATCAGCCCACCGGGAAATTTCTCTATAGGGTCTATGGTCAGTCTGCCCATGGCATCACATGACACAGCTACCCATAAGGGATGGGTTCAAAATGTATGGAAGCAACTGAGATGGGATGAAATATCCCTAGCATGTTCTACCATGCCAGAAAAATGAATAGCATAATCCGGTTACTATGAGATCGTGTGCCCCCATGACAGCTCTGATTTGCCAGATTACAGGAGCAAAAGGAGTTATCATGAGGAAATAGAACCTTATATGATTTCACATCTCCTGCCTGACTTTGTATTGAATATTAAACCATTAATCATCAACCAAAAAAGGAAGAAATGAAATATTGGTTTGGTTCAAACAATTAGCTTCACAACTCAAGACAGCCTGACAGCGTGGAACACAAGGAACACTGCCCGGCAATGAACCTATAAAGTCACATAGTCATCTGGTTCCTAGGACATTGACCCAAGGATTCACCTTAATAGAAAAACCTACTAGAGTTTCCACTGCATGGGGTGTCGTCTAGTGCTATGACCTTGGACCTAGCTCCACTTATTTCCATGATAATGTCGACAGTGTTTGTCAAGCAAATTAAATTGATAACTCATTTTCAAACAAGACCCATCAAAACCCTGGGAGATATTAAATCCAGTATATACCTGCTGCTGTTACATTTCCCATCCAACTATAGTATGGAGAGTGTGTGAAAACTGAAGAAAGAGAGAGGACTATTTGTGTCTGCTCCTTAGTCCTTCCTGCATTCCTCAGAAATAGGAAAAAAGATGTTTAACTAGAGAGGAAACCATTCAAAAGATTCGAAGAAAAGTACTATAATAATTCCCTATGTACAAGAATATTACAAATTTAATAGTGTCTTATGTACAAGAATATAACTACTATAATACTGCTCCTATGTACAAGAATATAACTACTATAATACTGCTCCTATGTACAAGAATATAACTGCTATAATACTGCTCCTATGTACAAGAATATAACTACTCTAATACTGCTCCTATGTACAAGAATATAACTACTATAATACTGCCCCCTATATACAAGAATATAACTACTATAATACTGCCCCCTATGTACAAGAATATAACTACTATAATACTGCTCCTATGTACAAGAATATAACTACTATAATACTGCTCCTATGTACAAGAATATAACTGCTATAATACTGGTCCTATGTACAGGAATATAACTACTATAATACTGCTCCTATGTACAAGAATATAACTACTATAATACTGCCCCCTATATACAAGAATATAACTACTATAATACTGCTCCTATGTACAAGAATATAACTGCTATAATACTGGTCCTATGTACAGGAATATAACTACTATAATACTGCTCCTATGTACAAGAATATAACTACTATAATACTGCCCCCTATATACAAGAATATAACTACTATAATACTGCTCCTATGTACAAGAATATAACTACTATAATACTGCTCCTATGTACAAGAATATAACTACTATAATACTGCCTCCTATGTACAAGAATATAACTACTATAATACTGCTCCTATGTACAGGAATATAACTACTATAATACTGCCTCCTATGTACATGAATATAACTACTATAATACTGCCTCCTATGTACAAGAATATAACTACTATAATACTGCCTCCTATGTACAAGAATATAACTACTATAATACTGCTCCTATGTACAAGAATATAACTACTATAATACTGCTCCTATGTACAAGAATATAACTACTATAATACTGCTCCTATGTACAAGAATGTAACTGCTATAATACTGCTCCTATGTACAAGAATATAACTACTATAATACTGCTCCTATGTACAAGAATATAACTACTATAATACTGCTTCCTATGTACAATATAACTACTATAATACTGCTCCTATGTACAAGAATATAACTACTATAATACTGCTTCTATGTACAAGAATATAACTACTATAATACTGCTCCTATGTACAAGAATATAACTACTATAATACTGCTCCTATGTACAAGAATATAACTACTATAATACTGCCTCCTATGTACAAGAATATAACTACTATAATACTGCTCCTATGTACAAGAATATAACTACTATAATACTGCTCCTATGTACAAGAATATAACTACTATAATACTGCTCCTGTGTACAAGAATATAACTACTATAATACTGCCTCCTATGTACAAGAATATAACTACTATAATACTGCTCCTATGTACAAGAATATAACTACTATAATACTGCTCCTATGTACAAGAATATAACTACTATAATACTGCCCCTATGTACAAGAATATAACTTCTATAATACTGCTCCTATGTACAAGACTATAACTACTATAATACTGCTCCTATGTACAAGAATATAACTACTATAATACTGCTCCTATGTACAAGAATATAACTACTATAATACTGCCTCCTATGTACAAGAATATAACTACTATAATACTGCTCCTATGTACAAGAATATAACTGCTATAATACTGCTCCTATGTACAAGAATATAACTACTATAATACTGCCCCTATGTACAAGAATATAACTACTATAATACTGCTCCTATGTACAAGACTATAACTACTATAATACTGCTCCTATGTACAAGAATATAACTACTATAATACTGCCTCCTATGTACAAGAATATAACTACTATAATACTGCCCCTATGTACAAGAATATAACTACTATAATACTGCTCCTATGTACAAGAGTATAATTACTATAATACTGCTCCTATGTACAAGAATATAACTACTATAATACTGCCTCCTATGTACAAGAATATAACTACTATAATACTGCTCCTATGTACAAGAATATAACTACTATAATACTGCCTCCTATGTACAAGAATATAACTACTATAATACTGCCTCCTATGTACAAGAATATAACTACTATAATACTGCTCCTATGTACAAGAATATAACTACTATAATACTGCCCCTATGTACAAGAATATAACTACTATAATACTGCTCCTATGTACAAGACTATAACTACTATAATACTGCTCCTATGTACAAGAATATAACTACTATAATACTGCTCCTATGTACAAGAATATAACTACTATAATACTGCCTCCTATGTACAAGAATATAACTACTATAATACTGCTCCTATGTACAAGAATATAACTGCTATAATACTGCTCCTATGTACAAGAATATAACTACTATAATACTGCCCCTATGTACAAGAATATAACTACTATAATACTGCTCCTATGTACAAGACTATAACTACTATAATACTGCTCCTATGTACAAGAATATAACTACTATAATACTGCCTCCTATGTACAAGAATATAACTACTATAATACTGCCCCTATGTACAAGAATATAACTACTATAATACTGCTCCTATGTACAAGAGTATAATTACTATAATACTGCTCCTATGTACAAGAATATAACTACTATAATACTGCCTCCTATGTACAAGAATATAACTACTATAATACTGCTCCTATGTACAAGAATATAACTACTATAATACTGTCTCCTATGTACAAGAATATAACTACTATAATACTGCTCCTATGTACAAGAATATAACTACTATAATACTGCTCCTATGTACAAGAATATAACTACTATAATACTGCCTCCTATATACAAGAATATAACTACTATAATACTGACTCCTATGTACAGGAATATAACTACTATAATACTGCTCCTATGTACAAGAATATAACTACTATAATACTGCTCCTATGTACAAGAATATAACTACTATAATACCGCTCCTATGTACAAGAATATAACTACTATAATACTGCTCCTATGTACAAGAATATAACTACTATAATACTGCCTCCTATGTACAAGAATATAACTACTATAATACTGCTCCTATGTACAAGAATATAACTACTATAATACTGCTCCTATGTACAGGAATATAACTACTATAATACTGCTCCTATGTACAAGAATATAACTACTATAATACTGCTCCTATGTACAAGAATATAAAACGCTCAACAGGCAAGAACCAATGATTCCCTATGGGAATGGTTCTCACCTGAGCGTTTTACAGCGCGTACGATCGCGCTGTAAAACGCCCGACGCCCCAAGAAGTACAGGAGCTTCTTTGGGGCGTCTTGTCGCGCGTTCCCGTACATAGACTTCAGCGGGAACACACGACAATGGGCGTTCGCTTGTCTCTGTATGCGCGATTGCAAACGCACGTGCAATCGCGCATACAGAGCGTACGTTCAGTACGCTCAGGTCTGAACCCAGCCTAACATCTAGCACGCAGCCTACTGGTATTGATAAATGTTCAGTTTTGTCTGTTTTCTTTTACTTCTTTTCTACATTTCTCCACGTCCCTACAGATTTAAGCCGGTCACATACATTAACCTCACATGATTCCGTAAGGCGAGATTATCTGTGAGAGAGGAAAAAAATGCACTTGAAAAATATAGTGAATGAAGGGATCATTTTTAAATAGAAAGACTTTCTTTTGTTGACCAGATTCACAGCTGCCATAAAATCACAAGCTGGTTATTATATTTTCTCTTGTCTCCCTATGCCCCCCCCTCCCCCAACTACCCCGTACTTGAGTGCTATAGAGAGGGTGCAAGAGCTCGGTGTGTGAATATCTGTTCAAAGGTCACTTGATTGCCTGCTCACTTTATGGCTTACACCTGCCACATTCTGACAGTCATTGGAGGCTTCCCGGAAAGGCCTTTTTTTCCCCATATTGTTGAGTAGGAGGCCATAGTTGTCCAACTTAGTCCTTCGACTTTACACCAAAAAATGAACTTTGGAAAAACTACATTTTACATTTGCTTTTGCTGTGATATCGGGGGCAGGGCAAAAAATTTAGGGAAATGTGCCGAGTACAATGTACTTGACTTAAAGGGGTTGTCCAGTGACAAATATTTGTTTAGAAAACTGGATAAAAAAAATAAAAGAAGTGATACTCGCCCCTTGCGCGACTTTTTGGACACTTACCAGATCTCTGCTGGTCTCTACTTCCTGTTCCAGTTTCGGCACACAGGAAGTGAGTGAACGTTACCCACAAAGGTCACTTGCCTCAGTCTGTGGTTGGCTGAACAGACATCTCCAGGCATTTCCTGCACATTGAGAACAGACCAGGAAGCAGAGACCGGTAGGGACCCAGTGTCGGAACAGGAGTGACGGCGGTTCATTGAAGTTGAGTATCCCTTTTTTATTTTATTTTTTATCTCACTTAAGTGGGATTGATAGATCCTAAGGCCTCATACACATTACAAAATGAAGCTGTAATATGGTTAAGAAAGGACCATGAAACCCCTCTTGTATCTTCTTATACCTCCAATTTTGTGTCTAAAAATAAGTTCCAGACGCGTGAATGTGTTTTTTTGGGCAAAAAAGACAGAATTCTTCAAGTCCCTTTTACACGAAGGGGACAAATGCAGGAATTTCTGCAATAAAACATATGAATTCGTCGACAATTTTTGAGTTTGGATTCATGTTATTTGCCTAAATTTGAGAGGTTTATTCTCTTCAACTGGCCTGGTTACTGACTCCAGCACCATATAACACTGACTAAACACAGCACCGACATATCCTGCTTTGCATCTGCATACCTCCCAATTGTCCCGGATCCGGAGGGGCAGCCCCCGATTTCGGTGGCAGTCCCAGATTGGCTGAGGTAACTTCTACTGGTGAAGCAGAGAGCTGTCCGCACAATACCTGTCACACATCGCGCTCCGGGCCTGTGTAGTAGGAGCCAGGGAATCAGCTCCTCCTTCGACACAGCAGCGCGGTATGTAACAGTTTTGTGCCGGGAAACTGGGAAACACCGGCAGCTGAGCTGTGATCATCAGGGGGTCTAGGTGAGTATTCACTGTTTGTTAGTTTTTTTTACTTCCTGTGAAGGGGCACATATCTTGGCATAACTACTGTTAGGGGGCACATTTGGGCATGGCTATTGTGAGGAGTCACATCTGGGCATAACTACTGTGAAGGAGGGCACATATTTTGGCAAAACTACTGTGAGGGGGCACATATCTGGGCATAGCTACTTGGCCGCTGTGGGGGAATATATCTGGGCACAACTACTGTGAAGGGCACAATGTGTGCATTACTACTGTGAAGGGGGAACAGTGGATATTACTACTGTGTGCTAGCACAAAAGGGGAATAATTACTATGTGGGGGCAATAAGGAGACTGGGTGTGTATAGTTATGGTTTGGACGGAGTTATAGGCATGGCCTAGTATGAAAAAATTGCCGCGGCGCTACATATTGTCCCTCTTTGTGATTTTCTAGAGTTGGGAGGTATGCCTCTGTACAACACTCATAACACCGAGGGCACCCCAACTACTGTCAGGCAGGAGCCCCCACATCAGGATGTGGGAGGGAGGAAAGGGTGAGCCCTCCTATCACTGCATCGGTCTAAGGATTGCCACATTGAACATTTATTTACTAAAGATGAGCATTTTAATTCCAACCTAATCAAATTTGAATTTCCCAAAAATTTGCATCCCTGCTGACTCCAAATTCTTATGCCTCCTTCACACGGGCGTCATGGATTTGGGCCGGATAAGATGCGAGTGCGTCGCGGGAAAAAAAATTTCCGCATGAGTGCAAAACATTTTAATGCGTTTTGCAGGCGTGTGAGAAAAATCGGCATGTTTGGTACCCAAACCCAAACTTCTTCACAGAAGTTCGGGTTTGGGTTAGGTGTTGTGTAGATTGTATTATTTTAACTTATAACATGGTTATAAGGGAAAATAATAGCATTTGTAATACAGAATGCTTAGTAAAATAGGGCTGGAAGGGTTAAAAAAAAATAAAAATAAAAAATTTAACTCACTTTAATCCACTTGTTCGCGCAGCCGGCATCTCTTCTTTCTTCAGGACCTGGGTAAAGGACCTTTGATGACATCACTGTGCTCATCACATGGTCCATCACATGATGGATCATGTGACGGACCATGTGATGAACGCATTGACGTCACCACAGATCCCTTTCCTCCTGCACGGCAAAGAAGAAGAAAGAAGAGAAGTTGGTGCTGCACGAACAAGTGGATTAAGGTGAGTTAAATTATTTTAAAAAAAATTTAACCCCTCCTGCCCTATTTTACTAAGCATTCTGTATTAAGAATGCTATTATTTTCCCTTATAACCATGCTATAAGGGAAAATAATAATGATCAGGTCCCCATCCTGATCATCTCCTAGCAACCATCCGTGAAAATCGCACCGCATCCGCACTTGTCCATCCAGGCCGAACTGGATGGACAAATGTCTTTTTTCGGCCTTACGTACTATGTTACTATGCTTGCGATTTTCACGCAGCCCCATTCACTTCTATGGGGCCTGCGTTGCGTCAAATACGCACAAAATAGAGCATGCTGCGATTTTCATGCAACGCACAAGTGATGCGTGAAAATCACTGCTCATGTGCACAGCCCCATAGAAATGAATGGGTCCGGATTCAGTGCGGGTGCAATGCGTTCACCTCACACATTGAACCCGCGCAGAAATCTCGCCCGTGTGAAAGAGGCCTTAGTAGTTTGATTTAGATGATTCTCTGGAAAAAAAAGTGGCCACCATTTTACAGGTGAGAAGAAACAGATGAAGGCATCTGCCACAAAAAAGGGGTCATGTTTGGAACTTTGAATAGGGCCATGTCTAGCATTGTGTAGCATCCCCTCTTCTTCTAATAGCAGTCTGTAACCGTCTGGACAGTGTGGAGACCAATTGCTGGAGTTTTGGAAGAGGAATGTTGCCCCATTCTTGTTCTGATGTAGGATTCTAGTTGCTCAACAGTCCTGGGTCTTCTTTGCTGGAAGTTTTCTATTGGTGAAAGGTTTGGGGGTGGCCAAATTAGCACCCGGAGTCTTCTTCTATGAAGCCATGCTGTTGTGATGGATGCAGTGTGTGGTTTAGCATTGTCTTGCTGAATTATGTAAGGTCTTCCCGGAAAGAGACGTTGTCTAAATGGAAGCATATGTTGTCCTAATACCGCTATATACTGTTCAGCATTAATAGCGCCTTTCTAGATGTGTAAGCTGTTCACGCTATAGGCACTAATGCAACCTCATACCATCAGAGATGCAGGCTTTTAAACTGTGCGCTGATGAGCTGGATGGTCCCTCTCCTTTTAAGTCCACAGGACACGGCGTAAGTGGTTTCCAAAAGGAATATCAAAATTTGACTCATCTGACTACAGAACAGTTTTCCATTTTTCCTCTGTCTATTTTATGAGCTTTGGTCCAGAAATGACGTCTGCGTTTCTGGATCGTGTTCAGATATGGCTTCTTATTTGTATGCTTTAACTTGTATTTGTTGATTGCGTGGTGACCTGTGTTCATAGACAATGATTTCCGGAAGTGTTTCTGAACCCATGCAGTGATTACTACTACAGAATCACGCCTGCTTTCAAGGCAATGCTTCCTGTGGGCCCATAGATCAAAAGGATCCAATATTGATCGTCAGCCTTGTCCCTTGCATACATAGATATCTCCAGATTCTCTGTAGATGGTGGGATATTCAAAGTCTTCTCAATTTTAAATTTACTTTTCCAGCCTTCTGCTGCTTCCATTCCAACTTCTTTGAGATGCGTTGCCGCTATCAAGTTCTAAATTCGTTTTTTTTTTCATGAAATGGTAAAATGTCTCACCAGATGTCACGGGTCAGTGGGTGTGAACCACTGACTGGCTATACTCTGGAGGGGCGTATCTAGGCAACTACCTGGTTTTCACTAGAGCCTCAGATGGTGAGGATAACCTTGAGCTGTTAGGGTAGTTGCCAGAGGCTACTCTAAAGCAATCCCTGAGTCAGTGGCAGCTGGTCCAGGCGGACCAGAAGGTACCTGAGTAGGTACCAGAAGTACAAGCGTAGTCAGGTGGGCAGAGACATTACCAGTAGCAACAGTGCAGGACCGAAGGATGAAGCAGAGGCGTAGTCAGACAGGCAAAAGGTCAGAGCAGGCGGTACAGGAACAGGTCAGGCAACAGGAGAGTCAAGGCAAGCAGGCAGGGATCAGACGAGTAGCAGAATCCAGGAACAAGGTATAAGTCAGGAACACACGTGAGTATCAGGAGCTTAGCAGACACAAGGACCTTGACACTGAGGCATCTGGGAAGGGGGCTGAGCCACTTAAATACGTGCAGGAGAGCCTGGGTTGGTCAGCGAGGTCATCTGACCTAACCCACACAGCCCAGGGAGTGATGCGCTTTGCCCTTAGAAACCAGCCGAACTCATGCTGTGTCCAGGGCTGAGTGGAAGCTGTGGAGCGGAATCCTAAAAAGCAATAACACCAACAGAACCAGAGCCCTGGACCGCAGCGGTGAAATGGGAAGCACCGGCCACATGATGAGAGCGGCGCCCGGGACCGCGGGGGAACAGCGGCGTACAGCAGCCGCTGTTACTCTAGCAACATGTGATATGTGTTTTATGATCTATTGTGAAAAAATATAGTAGTCTATGTGACTTGCAAATCTTTGTAGGTAAAAGTTCAGGCTTTCCTCCCTACATTTTGCCCCCGCACTGCCCCCTTGATCCTGATTGACATCTGTAGTGCCATCTGGTGTCACAGCCTTCCACACTGAAAATTTCAAGAACGCAGGGTAGAGCCACATGCCGAAGTGTCCTTGGTACGCAACCGGGCACTCGTAATATTTTAAATATAATTATAATAATAGTTCACTGTCTGATTTTTATTATCATTACACCATTTTTAGAATATGATATTTTTTTTTATTAGGGTTATTAATATTTTATTTAGTATTAGGTTTATTATTACTATTATCGTTTCTACTGTTATTCATATTTGTGTTGTTGTTAGAGCAGTAATTCTTAAGCAGTAAGTGTCCTGAAATGACTTCAAAGTGACAACTCTTCCCCTCCTGACATTAGAAGAATTGATGGCCGTAATTTATTGTCCATGCTTATCACGAGTGCCCGTACAAGTGGTCTGTCTCTCATATTGAGTGTGGTTTGGAGAGACTTAGTCTTTCGAGGGGGGGGGGGGTAATGGTGATGGTCGTGTCTCTAGTGAGAATCCTGTAGTGTAGACTTCCCCAGATAGAGAAATGAGAGCGGTGACAGGCCGTGAAATCCAAATGAATAGGCCTCACCCAGCCAAATCTGCAGGACATGTCTGAGAAATAACTAAATTACCTCCCCCGACCCCCCCCCCCCCCCCCCCCCATATAAAGAGGCTTTGCTAGAATGGGACACTGCTTAAAATATTCAAGACGACAGTCCAAGCAGAGTCTGGAGAAAGATCAAAGACACCATAGGGTAGTGAAAGGTCTACCTCACATCAGTCCTGGAGAGAACTTCTTTATAGTCTATTTAAACTTTAATCACATAATAGTCACCAATTATTCATCCATCATTACTATTTATATATGGAAACGCAGGAGAATTGGGAATTACAACACAAAATAGGGTGGAAAAAATTGAAAAAAAATTATATTCAGCCATTTCCTAGTTGTGTCTGTTTCTAGGTGCACTTCACAATGTCTTCCCACACTCCTAAAGAGCAAAACCGGCCTGGTTATGCCATGGGACATGCCTTTCTTCTAAGTGGCAAGTAGCTGACCTGAGCTGAAACCACTTTTTGGCAATCTCTTTAGCTATAAAAGTCTTGTTGTTAGAAGTGGAATGAACTGTTCTCCTATTCAAGACACCACAATGCTTTAGAAAATGTGTCTGCCCTACCTCCCCTTGCACTCACCTTGGTTTACACAAGGTCCCCTTTTCTGATCTGCCCTCTGTGTCTCTGATGACCTGGTGTTGGCCTGGTTGAATCCAGGAACCCAAAGATCCAACTGGTTGTATTGTCAGTTACTCAGTTACGGGATCCCGAAGCCACATGGCTATCTCAACACCTTCAGTGGATCTGGTACTGTTCACAATCTGCTCTGGTGAGTACTCTCTGGCTGACCAGTACAGCAGAACTTCTCTTACCCTTGTCACTCTCAGTCAGCAACAACACCACAGTCCTGCCATTCCGAGGCCAAATCCGGATAAACTTGATGGACTTAGCTCTTTTTTCAATCAACTTTGTAGGTTACAGCGAGACAGATTTTTCTCCTCCTAAAAAACATGGGCAACCCTTGTAATGGCAGTAATATTGTTGTTCACCCATTTTTCCCTAAAACAGCTATGACTAAATAACCTAAGTCATATTTACTGGTGGTTTTATTTTTAATTCAGAGTCGAAAATTTAACCACAAATGCATTGCTTAGTGAGATGATTCATATTTTGAGTTTATATGGGATTCCTTGGGTTTATACCTCTTAGAGAAGAAGGCCTCTAAAATTTGGGGATCAGAAATAAAGTATTTCAGAATATGTTTTGCTTAAAGGGTTCCTATCATTTAAAAAATTTTTGACATGTCATTGTGGCATGGGTGGGAGTTCACATGCTCAGACCTCCACAGTCACTAAAACGAATAGCTCTTCATTCCTGATCGGCTGATCAAGGAGAACTGATTGCTTGGAGCACAGAACTATAGAAAGTCTGGTCCATACACTGCTCAAAATGAAGGAGCATAGCACTTAGCTTAGTGCTTCTGCTAAAACACCCACAATCATTAAAATGGAGGAGCAGAAGTGCTCAGCTGAGAGCTGCACCTCTTCGTTCCTGATCGGCTGATCGAGGAGAGCCAATTGCTTGGAGCACAGAACCATAGAAAGTCTAGTCCATACACTGCTCGAAATGAAGGAGCATAGCACTCAGCTTCGTGCTCCTGCTGAGATACCCACAATTATCAAAATGGAGGAGCAGAAGTGCTCAGCTGAGAGCTGCACCTCTTCGTTTCTGATCGGCTGATTGAGGAGACACCGAGTACTGAACCATAAAAAGTCTAGTCAAGCACTGCTCGGAATGAAGGGGCATAGCACTCATCTGAGTGTTTCGGCCCCTTCATTTTGATTATTTTTGGGAGCCTCAGCACTGGATACCCCCAACATTTTTATAAACAGGGAGAGAAAATGCACCAAACAGATATAACACTGACTATGCTGGCAAGACATAAGTAAAGGTATTAAAAGCTGAGACTTTTGCCAATATATTCCAGTCATGGAGATATCAAAGCCCATCATGCACCACGTCACGGTTCTCAGCATGGCAAGGGGTCCTAACCGCTGCTCTAACTATGGTGTGAACACGGTCTAAAGGTGATATAGTTCAGCTCGCAGCCAAGCTCCCCCACAAATGCCCAGCATGGATACTGAGTAGTGCTATGTGAATGGAACCAGGCCACGAGCCACACCCACACCAGACCATGTGATGGAGGTTACCAGGTGCAAAAAAGTGTTAGAGTGCCAAGTAGGGCAAACGCACTCAAATCTAACAAGTCAGAAACAAAAAAAACAAAAAAATATATAGTGGCAATTCTGGAGGAGCTGCCAAACCCCTGACACTGTGGCGTGTCTTCAATTGGAGGAGCAGCCCGACCGCATGTGGACCGACCGCATTCTAACACTTTTTTGCACCTGGTAACCTCCATCACATGGTCTGGTGTGGGTGTGGCTCGTGGCCTGGTTCCATTCACATAGCACTACTCAGTATCCATGCTGGGCATTTGTGGGGGAGCTTGGCTGCGAGCTGAACTATATCACCTTTAGACCGTGTTCACACCATAGTTAGAGCAGCGGTTAGGACCCCTTGCCATGCTGAGAACCGTGACGTGGTGCATGATGGGCTCCGATATCTCCATGACTGGAATATATTGGCAAAAGTCTCAGCTTTTAATACCTTTACTTATGTCTTGCCAGCATAGTCAGTGTTATATCTGTTTGGTGCATTCTCTCTCCGTGTATTATATGATTGCTGCATTCTGTGTAGTTTGCTCTTGTGGTGCATGTGGACCGCGCCGATATCCTCCATTGTATGCATATTTTGCTGGGGTTAGTCGATCATTGCGGTCCACATGCGGTCGGGCTGCTCCCCCAATTGAAGACACGCCACAGTGTCAGGGGTTTGGCAGCTCCTCCAGAATTGCCACTATATATTTTTTTGTTTTTTTTGTTTCTGATTTTTATAAACAGGTTTAAATATTTATTGGCTAGTAGAATATTATGATTGGGATTGCCCCTGGTAGCTTCTCGATGTCCTTCCTCAAAAATATTTTTATGTTGAACCCCCCCCCCCCCCCCCAATATTTACTTCAGCAGACAAACAAGGTGGGAGAGAGGTCGTAGTAGAATGTCAGAATTGTACTGTAAAAAACTGTAATGCCAACGGATTGCCTGGTGCCACGTGTGTGTGCATGCCTTATTGGAAAATACTGGCGTCACATGTGACCATGACGCCAACAGATTTATTGCCTGCAATGCCAAGGCTGCATCTGTCAACAACTCGTAGAGTATATCCATTCTATAGCAGGAAATGAAGCAGGGGTGGCATCAGCACTTGGTACGTGCCAGTTTGGTGCTTTTCACAGTTGCCGTGACAGCACCAACCATACATAATAATAAATAGGATATATACAATTATCCCCCACCCCCCGTTGACACACATATTACAACTGCCAATAGTATCAGCAGATCCTAAGAATCCAGAATAACCACCACCATCGATAGTCCATGAAATACAACAAAAATGTCTATTTTCTGTGAAAAATTTAAATCACACGACCCGAAACAATCGTTGTATAAAGACCAAGCTCAACCGCCATCATTTGGCCGAAATCCAAGAAGGATATGAAATGTATTAGGGGATATCAGCCCAAAGCAGCTGGGTATGTTGAAGACAAAGGTAAGGACACAGCCAGCACTTCCAATTGAGAACTGGGGGGGGGGGGGAATCTCTTTTATTTGATAGACCAGAAAAAAAAATATCTTGCTCTGAAATTCCTTACAGTCAAGGATTTCAAAGCGTAGCCAGGAGCAGAGATGTGAAGGATGAAAATGCTTCAAAACACAACATCTAAGTACTGGATTTTCTGCAGGCAAATGACTGGGAACTCGTGAGCGGTGCGTCACAGCCCCTAGTGGTCAGAACTGCAAATTACAGGCATGCAATAATGTAATTTCTAGCAAAAACAGGGTCATGAATCAAGGATGTCATTTGTAGGATGCCTCCATTTTCATTCCAGTGCAAGCTGTGAAAGCATGTTTTAAATTTTATTTATTTATTTTTTTCCCCCAAAAAAATTCCCAAAAAAATGTTGCTAAATGTTTTCCGGAGCAAAATATATTTCAGGAGCCATATTTTCTTAGTATTTGTCATTCTGTTGTAGATGAAAGTTCTATATTGGACCCTCATAGGGGTTACCTAAGAAGCTTAGACATTAAATATAGTTTTACATTTTTTTTAAATATAATGCAAGCATTATTCCTTTTTTTAAGGCTAATTAAGATTAATCCACTAAGTAAAAGTGAAAAAAAAAACAACAACACAAAAGCAGCCCATGGATTTGGGTCACTAAATCTAAATATGGATGAAAATGGTGGAAACTTTGGGAGCCATTTTGCTTTTTGTAATGTAGAGAGTCCATACAAAAAGATAAGTTTGTGAAAAATGTCTGCTAAAAAGGAAAAAATCTGCACAATGAGGTGGTATACATTCATAAGCAATACAATATCTAAAAAAAAAAATGTTAATTTTTTCTACTGAGCGTAGATTTATTATATCATTAATTATGGAAAAAAACTAATAGATACAGAAAAATGACAACGGAAAAAAGAATATTTTAGACAAATGTAAATAAAATACTTCAAATAATTAAAATAGATTCAGTAAAGATATGAAAAAGTTCCAGTTCCAGTTTGTGTGATGTCTCCTTTGTCAAATTAACCAATCATCAAATTAACCAAAAAAGTGATCTATATACTTTTTTTGATCCTTTAAGTGTCATATACCTTCAGATTGTCGGATAAAGATTGATTTTATTGGTTTTGTTTGTATTTCACGAATTTCTTTACATCTCAGCACAGTTTATTTTCCCCAAGACTCATGGATTTACGTTCACACTTGAGAACAACCTCAGAGCATGCAGCGCAGACACTCAAGAATAGACAGCACTGCCAAGAATTAGAGGAACACCTCTGCATAACAAATCCGGAGGTGTGATATATAGCAGGTATTACTTTAGGTACCTGCTATATACAGTAAATATTACAAGTGTGATTGTAGAGGGAAGTGTCAGGTAGGCATATATATAGATATATATATATATATGTATATGCCCTTCATTGATATATATTGTAGGAAAGCACAAGGGGCCGTCATTGACGGAAGGTAAGAGCCGGTAATTTTAAGTGTCAGCGGCAACTAGTGCTGACTGACACTATCAGTTATTAAGTGTGGCTGTAAAGCCAATCTGGGCCGGCTCTTACTGGGTGCAGCCAAAGTGCAGGGTGGGTGGCTGTTCCCCACGTTCCAGGCCAGGTTTTGGTTAGGGATAAAAAACCCAGCCAGCAGTCTCAGCTGTGGGTGAATTATTCTCCATCTTACAGTGGAGCTTTGCCAGTCTCTGTGTTGGGGCCTGAGAGTTTGGGCCGAGATTAAAGCTGGGTTCACACCTGAGCGTTTTACAGCGAGTTCCTACGCGCTGTAAAACGCTCAACAAGGAGAAAACAATGCTTCCCTATCGGCATGGTTCTCACCTGGGCGTTTTACAGCGCGTACGATCGCGCAGTAAAACGCACGACGCCCCAAGAAGTACATGAGCTTCTTTGGGGCATCTTGTCGCGCGTTCCCGTACATAGACTTTCGGGAACGCGCGGCAATGGGCGTTCGCTTGTCTCTGTATGCACGATTGCAAACGCCGGTACAATTGCGCATACAGAGCGCTCCATCGCGAACGCTCAGGTCTGAACCCAGCGTCAGGCCTGCTATCTTCTTTGGATGAAAGCACGTGGACGTTTCACCCAAGGACTTATGTGTTGCTGCCTGGTGTGAACAAACACCAGACTCAAGGTGACAGTTTTTTCCTTGAAACTGACTTTTTGTTGTCACTTTCCTTATGTGTGAATAAAACATTGAACTGTTTAGGTTTAAGACGTTGTCGTTGCCTCTATACTGCGTCCGCAAGCCTGTCTACCAGAGCAAATCCCCACAATTGGTGTCGGATGCAGGCAAACGCAGTGAGGCAGGCCTGAAGGCCGAAATTTTTTAGTTTTTCCCCGGCACAAGTGCATGTCCTACATTAAGCCGGCAAGGTTACGACCCGTGTCCCCTGACAAAATGGAGGCATCGTGAAAGCCCTCGTGGAGGCTAACAAGCAGCAACAAGAAACTAACCAGCTGCTATTACAACATGTAATGGCATTGCAAGCGGCAGGAGCATCCCAGAACGTTCACGATGCCCGGAAAGCTGTCCGCATGGCGATTCTTAAGATTACCCCCTCGGACGACGTTGAGACCTATCTGGCGGTCTTTGAAAAGGTGGCCGTGAGGGAAAAGTTACCCTGAGACCAGTGGGCTGAGGTCGTCGCTCCGTTCCTGGCGTCTGGTCCCCAGCAAGTATTTTTTGATCTCCCCGATGATCAAGTGGCCGACTACCCGACAGTAAAAGGTGAGATCCTGGCGAGACTCGGGGTGAATGTACTGGTCCGGGCTCAGCAGGTGCATCAGTGGGAATTTAACCCGGCTGAACCCGCCAGACCACAATATTATGATCTGCTGCACCGATTGCAAAAATGTCTGCAGCCTGACATATTGACTCCCACTGCTATGTTGGATTGGCTGTTGGCAGATGTGTTTTGGAGGGCTTTGCCGTAACCTCTCCAGCACTGGATCGGCCAGGTGTCTCCGGATAATGCCTTGGAGATGGTCAACCTGGTGGAGCGTTACGAGGCCACCAGAAATCTGCAGGGGGGGGTTTTTTGGGAGGGGGCCAGTCAAACCCCGAAAAATCTCCACTCCAAACCCAGCGGCTGGTGCCAGCCAAACCTGCCCGGGAAGTACCCTCTGCAGACCCAGCCCCGGTGGTTTGCTGGCGGTGTCACGAGCCTGGACATATAAGAGCCAACTGTCCCCATGAGGGTGAACCCATGGAAACCAACTATGGCTACCGCCACTCATTGTATGCCAGGAAGCTGTGCGCCACAGGTACCTCCGAGACTGTAGACAATAGTCACCTGTGCCAGGTGGAAGTGGGGGACACTCTAGCGGTGGTACTGCTGGATTCAGGGAACCTGGTGTCCCTGGTAAGAGCTGCCCTGATGCGGCCCGCCGAGTATACTGGCCGAAAAGTCAGCATTGTCTGCATTCATGGGGACTTAAAGGACTATCCCACCATCCTGGTCGCTATGTCAATGGTGGCTGGCAGGTGGCCGCATGAGGTGGCCGTCGTCACAAAGTTACCGTATGAGTTAATAATTGGGAGAGACTTCCCCCGGTTTCCAATCACTATGGCCGGATACAAAAGTTGCCGATACCCGGGAGACAGATGTAACTCTAGCAGAGTGGCCCGGCTTAGGGGGGAGACCAGACCCCTGGGAACCTGAGTCAGAAGGGCCAGCAGTAGGGGGTGACCGGCACTTTAGTGGAAGAGGGGGAGACAACCCTGTTAAGTGTGATGGTGGGAGACGTGGAGGGCTTGTCGCCGGGTCCTGAGCTGGCAGACCTCAATGTCTCTGGGGATAATTTTGGTACAGCACAGCACCAGGACCTGACTCTGTCTCGAGCCTGGGAAAATGTGGTAATAGTTTAGGGTGAGTGACAACAACCGGGGGCCGAGTCTATGTTCCCCCGTTTTGTGGTTCAACAGGAGATGCTGTACCGGATAAATCAACTACGGGGTGAACATGTTGAACAGCTGGTGGTGCCCAAGTCATATTGCAAGCTCGTGTTGCAGTTAGCCCACCAACATGTTCTTGGGGGACACCTGGGCCAGCAGAAAACGCAGGACCGGATTCTACAGTGGTTCTACCGGCCCAGTGTGTTCAGAGAGGTGGAAGAGTATTGCAAGTCTTGCCCAACCTGCCAGATAACCAGCCCCCAGCCACATTTCCGTAGTCCCCTGGTCCCTCTCCCGATTATTGAGGTTCCATTCGAGCGGATCTCATAGGCCTAGTACCAAAGTCCATGAGAGGGCACCAACACATCTTGGTCATCCTCAACTACGCCACTCTGTACCCAGAGGTGGTGCCACTGCGTCATACATCAGCCAAACTCATAGCTAAGGAGTTAATGCAGATGTTTTCCTGAGTGGGTCTGCCTAAAGAGGTTCTGACTGACCAAGGGACCCCTTTTATGTCCAAGGTCATGAGAGAACTCTGCTCCACATAAGTTGCTCCACATAAAACAGTTGCGGACGTCCGTCTATCACCCGCAAACGGACAGCCTGGTGGAGAGGTTTAATCAAACATTAAAAAATATGTTAAAAAGAGTGGTGTCTAAGGATGGGAGGGACTGGGATCTTCTTTTTCCCTAACTTATGTTCGCAGTGTGAGAGGTGCCCCAGGCCTCTACTGGGTTCTTGCCCTTTGAACTGCTATACGGCAGACACCCTCGCTGTCTGTTGGACGTGGCCAAAGATGTGCAGGGTGGGTGGCTGTTCCCCACGTTTCAGGCCAGGTTTTAGCTAGGGATATAAAACCCAGCCAGCAGTCTCAGCTGTGGGTGAATTATCCTCCATCTTACAGTGGAGATTTGCCAGTCTCTGTGTTGGGGCCTGAGAGTTTGGGACGGGATTAAGGCCTGCTATCTTGTTTGGATGAAAGCACGTGGACTTCTGTTTCACCCAAGGACTTATGTGTTGCTGCCTGGTGTGAACAAACACCAGTCTCAAGGTGACAGTTTTTTCCCTTGAAACTGACTTTTTGTTGTCACTTTCCTTATGTGTGAATAAAACACTGAACTGTTTAAGTTAAAGACGTTGTCGCTGACTCTATACTGCGTCCGCAAGCCTAACTACCAGAGCAAATCACCACTATATACTGAATATATATATATATCAATGTCTATATATATTGACCCCTTATATGGCCAATAGGGATATATATCCCCTGTATAGCCCTGTATGGCCAGTGTGTGAGTGTGTGTGTGTGTGTGGGGGCGGGGGGGGAGGGTCCTAGCATATATATGTATGTGTGTGTGTATATATATATATATATATATATGTGTGTATGCCCTGTATATATATATGATTATATATACTTATATAGACCTAAATGTGGCCAGTAATCAACCCCTATCACAGGTGCTCCCCCTCCCCACCAGCCTAATCCTCCTGCAGGAGCATTCTAGTGCGTCTGCACGAGGGAAGTGACACCTAGGTGACTAGATAATCATGTCCAGTTTCGGGTCACTTCAAAGGACAGGGGATCAATAGAGATCCTCTGCCTTTTGATAGCATCTCCGGCAAGGGCGAAAGAGTTCCTCTGCCCCTGTGTGTCACATACCTCCGGCGCTGTAGTTACTGCGCCAGAGGTATGCGGGCGCTTCACAGGCGGGAGATTTAAATCGCCCCCCGCCTGGAAGCACGCGCCAGGACGCGCGGGCTGGTGTGGTGACGTCATATCACAGTGCCACCCCACGTGGACTTGGCTACAGGCTTGCGTGCGCACGGGAAGTCGGGAGCGAGCGTGGCCGGGTTTAAATAACCCGGCAGAGCTGTGCTCAAGGAGTGAAGTTTAACCCACGCAGCACCATAAGGAGGAGGAAGCAGGAGAGAGGAGGAGGAAGTTGAGCCGTGCAGCCCGGACAAGAGAATCATCCCCCAGGAGAACGAGCACCCCTTGGAGACGAGCATTAACCCCTGCATCTGGCTGAGTACCCTATACCACCAACGATTAACCCTTATATTAACCCTGATCCCCTGCATTAACCCCTGCTATTCCCCCTGCCCTGTATTCCTACAGTATTAACCCTTTACCCACTGCCACCAATATCCCATTAACCCCTGCTGTACCCCTGATCCCTGGATCCCATTAACCCTTTTATGCCTGCCATAGCCCACAGACCCTATATACCCCTGCAGTTACCCCTTCCTTCCTGCATATCCCTGCAATCCAACTGTATCCCTGGCCTGCATTGTCCTATTAACCTTTGTAGTGCCATATTGTGTTTAACCCCTTTTTACCCCATAGGGTCAGAATATAGCCAGGTTGGGTGGGCTGCTGCTAAATAACATGTACATGTGTGTAAGTGTAATGTTTAGGTAGAGCTTGGGGTGGAATATTAGAATATTGTACTGACTGTAGTGTTGTTGGAGTATTACCGTGTGCGACTATAAGTATATATTTTTTATGTCCATTGATATAAATATACATAATTATAGCAATAATAGTATGTAGACGTGTAATTGTTTTAATAAATTCTCTTTTATTATTCAAAGTACAGAATGTAGTCATTTATTGTGGTAGTCGCCGCCGTAGTAATATAACGCACGCAGTTAAGGGAAAAATTGTAAGTGCAACAGAGGTATTGTATAGTATAAATAGGCGGAGTTATCAATAGACGACTCACGCCTATTTATGAATATTAATTATCGATATTAACCAAAAGAATTAATAATATTTCCTTTAACAGTGATACAGTATATATTACAGGTGTGACATATAGCATGTATTGCTAGTGTGAAACAGTATATATTACAGGTGTGACATATAGCATGTATTGCTAGTGTGAAACAGTATATATTACAGGTGTGGTGCAGTATATATTACAGGTGTGATATACGTATAGCATGTATTGCTAGTGCCATACAGTACATATTACAAGTGTCATACAGTATATATTACAGGTGTGACATATAGCATGTATTGCTAGTGTCATACAGTATATATTACAGGTGTGACATATAGCATGTATTGCTAGTGTGAAACAGTATATATTACAGGTGTGGTGCAGTATATATTACAGGTGTGATATACGTATAGCATGTATTGCTAGTGCCATACAGTACATATTACAAGTGTCATACAGTATATATTACAGGTGTGATATAAAGCATGTATTGCTAGTGTCATACAGTACATATTACAGGTGTGATACAGTACATATTACAGGTGTGATACAGTACATATTACAGGTGTGATATATAGCATGTATTGCTAGCGTGATACAGTATATATTAGGGTTGTTTCGAGTATCGAATTTTCGATACCCAATCGATACTTTTTTCTGGTATCGACCTCAATATCGGTATTTGCTTTTTTTCGATACTAGGCTTTGCTATTGCGCAGTCTAGTATCAGAGAACATGGAGCGTGCTGCTCTCAGCGTGCTCCATGTTCTCCTCAGCAGCACAGGGGAGAAGGAAGCAGTCTCTCCCTCCCCCCTGTGCCGCTGCCACCAATGAGGAGAGAGGGGCGGGCGCACTGCGCCACCAATGAAAGTAAATGTTTATTACAAATCCAGGAGGCGGGTGCTGGCGGGGAGCTGCATAAGCGGCAGTTAACCCCTCAGGTGCTGCACCTGCCTCCTGTATTAAATGTTAATTATCATTGGTGGCGCAGTGTGCCCCCTCCCCTAAACCCCCCCAGTATTAAAATTATTAGTGGCGCAATGTGCCCCCTCAACCCCCCAGTATTAAAATCATTGGTGGCGTAGTGCGCCCCCCCCCCCTTCCCTCAACCCCCCCAGTATTAAAATCATTGGTGGTGCAATGCGCCCCCTCCACCCCACTTCCCAGTATTAAAATCATTGGTGGCAGTGGCCACAGGGTCCCCTCTCCCCTCCTCCTCATTGGTGGCAGTGGCCACAGGGTTTCCTCCCCTCCTACTCATTGGTAGTGCAGTGGCATCCAATCGGTTACCATGGCAGCCAGGACTCTACTGAAGCCGTCCATGGTAAGCTCCCCGCTGCTGTGTGCACTATGCACAGGGCAGCAGGGAGAGTGTGAGGTCCTATTCACCCTAACAGAGATCTAATCGGGTGAAAAGGACAAGGGATGAAAAGATCCCAGGTTCTGGCCCCTAAGGGGGTAAATAATTACTAAATAAAAAAAAAATAAAAAAAAAAGTTTAAGAAACACCAAAATATTAAGTATAAATCACCCCCTTTCCCAATTTTACATATAAAATAAATAAACAATAAATAAATTAACATATTACATATCGCCACGTCCGAAAAGTCCTAACTGAAAAAAAAAACCAAAAAAAAACTGTGCGATTTGTCCCCCCATAAAATAGGATTGGACTGTTCTATTATGGGCCGGACGTTCCATAAAATGCGGAATGCACGCTGCTTTTTTTGGTGTTTTACTTTTTTTCGCGTGGTATCGAGTGGTATCGAGTATCGCAATACTTTTTTATGGTAACGAAACCGAATCTAAATTTTCATATCGAAACAACCCTAGTATATATTGCAAGTGTGATACAGTACAGATTACATACAGTATATATTACAGGTGTGATATATAGCGTGTATTGCTAGTGTCAGAGTATATATCACACGTGTGATACAGTACAGATTACATACAGTATATATTACAGGTGTGATATATAGCGTGTATTGCTAGTGTCAGAGTATATATCACAAGTGTTATACAGTACAGATTACGTACAGTATATATTACAGGTGTGATACAGTATATATTACAGGTGTGATTTATAGCATGTTTTGCTAGTGTGATACAGTATATATTACAAGTGTTATACATTATAATTACAGGTGTTATATAGTATAGAGTACATACAGTATATATTACACGTATGGTATAGTATATATTACAGGTGTTATACAGTATAGAGTACATACAGTGTATATTACAGTTATGATACAGTGCCAGTGTCATACAGTATACTGTATATTATAGGTATGACACATAATACATTACAAGTGTGATACAGTATATATTACAGGTCTGATACAGAATATATTACAGGTATGATACCGTATATATTACATTACAAGTGTGATACTGTATCATTGACATACAGTATACAGTATATATTAGAGGTATGATACAGTATATATTACAAATGCCACATAGTTTAAATTACAGGTGTGATACAGTAGATATATTACAAGTGTGACTCCAGCATAATGGAAACCGGATGGCCATAGACTTCTATTGATGATGGAATGAAGAGGCATTCCGTTATGGAATTGCGTTACGGTCCGTGGTAACGGAATCCATAACGCAATTCAGTAAATACCACAACACGAACCCGCACACGAACTTCAAAACATGAAATTCGCTCATCTCTAATTACCAGTCTCATACAGTATATATACAGTTAGGTCCATATATATTTGGACACTGACGCAAATTAGTTTTTTTTTAACCTGTTTACCAAAACATATTTAAGTTATAGTTATATAATGGACATATAAATATATATAAATAAATATATATAAATATATAAAGTCCAGACTTTTAGCTTTCATTTGAGGGTATCCACATAAAAATTGGATGAAGGGTTTAGAAGTTTCAGCTCCTTTACATGTGGCACCCTGTTTTTAAAGGGACCAAAAGTAATTGTACAATTGACTTAAAGACTGTTTCATGGGCAGGTGTGGGCAATTCCTTCATTATTTCATTCTCAATTAAGCACATAAAAGGCCTGGAGTTGATTTCAGGTGTGGTGCTTGCATTTTGAAGATTTTGCTGAGAAGTAAGCATGCGGTCAAAGGAGCTCTCGATGCAGGTGAAACAATTCATCCTTCATCTGCGAAAACAGAAAAAACCCATTCGAGAAATTGCTACACTATTAGGAGCGGCAAAATCTACAGTTTGGTACATCCTGAGAAAGAAAGCGCTGGTGACCTCAACAATGTAAAAAGACCTAGACGCCCACGGAAGACAACAGGGGTGGATGATCGCAGAATAATTACCATGGTGAAGAGAAAGCCCTTCACAACAATGCTCTCCAGGATATAGGCGTATCAATATCCAAATATACCATAAAGAGAAGACTGCACGGTGCAAGCCACTCAAGCCTCAAGAATAAGAAGGCTAGATTGGACTTTGGTAAAAAAAAAAATCTTAAGAAACCAGCACACTTCTGGAAGAACTTTCTTTGGACAGATGAAACGAAGATCAACCTCTACCAGAATGATGGAAAGAAAAAAGTAATGCAAAGGCATGGTACAGCTCATGATCCAAAGCATACCACGTCATCTGTAACACGGCAGAGGCAGTGTGATGCTTGGGCATGCATGGCTGCCAGTGGCCCCGGGGCCCTAGTGTTTATTGACGATGTGACACAGGACAGAAGCAGCCGGATGAATTCTGGGGTTTTCAGAGACATACTATGCACTCAAATCCAGCCAAATGCAACCAAACTGATTGGTCGGCGTTTCATAATACAGATGGACAATGACCTAAAACATAAAGCCAAAGCGACTCAGGACTTTATTAAAGCAAAGAAGTGGAATATTCGAGAATGGCCGAGTCATTCACCGGATCTGAACCCAATAGAGCATTTCACTTGTTAAAGACTAAACGGCAACTGAAAACCGTGGCAGTAAAGGTCAGGCCGAGCATTAAAAAGGAGGAAACTCAGCGTCTGGTGATGTCCATGAGCTCAAGACTTCAGGCAGTCATTGCCAACAAAGGGTTTTCAACCAAGTATTAGAAATTAACATTTTGTTTACAATTATTTATTGTGTTCAATTACTTTCGAGTCCCTGAAATGAAGGGATTGAGTTAAAAAAATGCTTTAGTTCCTCACATTTTTCTGCAATAGTTTTTTTCAACCCACTGAATTAAAGCTGAAAGTCTGAACTTCACCGGCATCTGAATTGTTTTGTTCAAAATCCATTGTGGTGACGTACAGAACAAAAATTTGAAAAATATTGTCTCTGTCCAAATATATATGGACCTAACTGTATTATACACTCACCTAAATAATTATTAGGAACACCTGTTCTATTTCTCATTAATGCGATTATCTAGTCAACCATTCACATGGCAGTTGCTTCAATGCATGTAGGGTTGTGGTCCTGGTCAAGACAATCTCCTGAACTCCAAACTAAATGTCAGAATGGGAAAGAAAGGTGATTTAAGCAATATACGACGCCTCCGGGTACCACTCATCTCCACTACAAATAGGAAAAAGAGGCTACAATTTGCACGAGCTCACCAAAATTGGACTGTTGAAGACTGGAAAAATGTTGCCTGGTCTGATGAGTCTCGATGTCTATTGAGACATTCAAATGGTAGAGTCCGAATTTGGCGTAAACAGAATGAGAACATGTATCCATCATGCCTTGTTACCACTGTGCAGGCTGGTGGTGGTGGTGTAATGGTATGGGGGATGTTTTCTGGGCACACTTTAGGCCCCTTAGTGCCAATTGGCCATCGTTTAAATGCCACGGGCTACCTGAGCATTGTTTCTGACCATGTCCATCCCTTCATGACCACCATGTACCCATCCTCTGATGGCTACTTCCAGCAGGATAATGCACCATGTCACAAAGCTCCAATCATTTCAAATTGGTTTCTTGAACATGACAATGAGTTCACTGTACTAAAATGGCCCCACAGTCACCAGATCTCAGCCCAATAGGGCATCTTTGGGATGTGGTGGAACGGGAGCTTCGTGCCCTGGATGTGCATCCCTCAAATCTCCATCAACTGCAAGATGCTATCCTATCAATATGGGCCAACATTTCTAAAGAATGCTATCAGCACCTTGTTGAATCAATGCCACGTAGAATTAAGGCAGTTCTGAAGGCAACAGGGGGTCCAACACCGTATTAGTATGGTGTTCCTAATAATTCTTTTGGTGAGTGTAGGTGTTATACAGAATATATTACATACAATATATATTACAAGTGTGATACAGATATGTGATCTTACAGGTGTGATATAGCATATACAACAGGTGTGATACAACGTATATTACTGGTACTGTATAGCATATATTAATGTTGTAATACACTATATATTTTTTATACAGTATATATTACCAGCATATATTACAGGTGTTATATGTTATAAAATACCAATGAGAAAGTGACACACTGACACTTGGGGTACAGGATAATGACACTGACACTTGGGGTACAGGATAATGACGCTGACACTCGGGGTACAGGATAATGACACTGACGCTTGGGGTACAGGATAATGACGCTGACACTTGGGGTACAGGATTATGACACTGACACTTGGGGTACAGGATAATGACGCTGACACTTGGGGTACAGGATTATGACACTGACACTCGGGGTACAGGATAATGACACTGACACTCGGGGTACAGGATAATGACACTGACACTTGGGGTACAGGATAATGACACTGACACTCGGGGTACAGGATAATGACACTGACACTCGGGGTACAGGATAATGACACTGACACTCGGGGTACAGGATAATGACGCTGACACTCGGGGTACAGGATAATGACGCTGACACTCGGGGTACAGAATAATGACGCTGACACTCGGGGTACAGGATAATGACACTGACACTCGGGGTACAGGATAATGACACTGACACTCGGGGTACAGGATGATGACACTGACACTTGGGTACAGGATGATGACACTGACACTTGGGGTACAGGATACTGACACTTGGGGTACAGGATGATGACACTGACACTTGGGGTACAGGATAATGACACTGACACTTGGGGTACAGGATAATGACACTGACACTTGGGGTACAGGACAATGACACTTGGGGTACAGGATACTGACACTTGGGGTACAGGATGATGACACTGACACTTGGGGTACGGGATAATGACACTGACACTTGGGGTACAGGATACTGACACTGACACTTGGGGTACAGGATAATGACACTGACACTTGGGGTACAGGATAATGACACTGACACTTGGGGTACAGGACAATGACACTTGGGGTACAGGACAATGACACTTGGGGTACAGGACAATGACACTTGCGATACAGGATGATGACACTTGGGGTACAGGATAATGACACTCGGGGTACAGGATAATGACACTGACGCTTGGGGTACAGGATAATGACGCTGACACTTGGGGTACAGGATTATGACACTGACACTCGGGGTACAGGATAATGACACTGACACTCGGGGTACAGGATAATGACACTGACACTTGGGGTACAGGATAATGACACTGACACTCGGGGTACAGGATAATGACACTGACACTCGGGGTACAGGATAATGACACTGACACTCGGGGTACAGGATAATGACGCTGACACTTGGGGTACAGGATACTGACACTTGGGGTACAGGATGATGACACTGACACTTGGGGTACGGGATAATGACACTGACACTTGGGGTACAGGATAATGACGCTGACACTGGGGTACAGGATAATGACACTGGCACTTGGGGTACAGGATGATGACACTGACACTTGGGGTACAGGATGATGACACTGACACTTGGGGTACAGGATAATGACACTGACACTTGGGGTACAGGATAATGACACTGACACTAGGGGTACAGGACAATGACACTTGGGGTACAGGACAATGACACTTGGGGTACAGGATAATGACACTGACACTCGGGGTACAGGATAATGACACTGACACTTGGGGTACAGGATAATGACACTGACACTCGGGGTACAGGATAATGACACTGACACTCGGGGTACAGGATAATGACACTGACACTCGGGGTACAGGATAATGACGCTGACACTCGGGGTACAGAATAATGACGCTGACACTCGGGGTACAGGATAATGACACTGACACTCGGGGTACAGGATAATGACACTGACACTCGGGGTACAGGATGATGACACTGACACTTGGGGTACAGGATGATGACACTGACACTTGGGGTACAGGATACTGACACTTGGGGTACAGGATGATGACACTGACACTTGGGGTACAGGATAATGACACTGACACTTGGGGTACAGGATAATGACACTGACACTTGGGGTACAGGATAATGACACTGACACTTGGGGTACAGGACAATGACACTTGGGGTACAGGATACTGACACTTGGGGTACAGGATGATGACACTGACACTTGGGGTACGGGATAATGACACTGACACTTGGGGTACAGGATAATGACGCTGACACTGGGGGTACAGGATAATGACACTGGCACTTGGGGTACAGGATGATGACACTGACACTTGGGGTACAGGATGATGACACTGACACTTGGGGTACAGGATAATGACACTGACACTTGGGGTACAGGATAATGACACTGACACTTGGGGTACAGGACAATGACACTTGGGGTACAGGACAATGACACTTGGGGTACAGGATAATGACACTTGGGGTACAGGATAATGACACACATGGATAACACCTTTTACATTTCTGGGGCCTGCAGGAATCTGACTTCTCTCTGCAACCCGATACAGCTCATTACTATTCATTCTAATGTCTGAGTTTCTGCTCATTCTGCCTGGAGATTTTTCTGATACTTATCTGATCTGGAAGAATAAAGACTCTCACTACAATCCTCAGTGGGAGGAAAACATGAAAGACTTTGTTTACTTTTCCCTTTATCACAATTAAACTGGAAAAAATCTTCCATTAACACAAATGCAAATAAATAAGCCGCGTCTGATGTGTTTTGCCCTTCATAAAAAAAATAGTTTTAAAGCTAATTGGGGGCAACAAAAATGAAGCGGAAACATACTTTTTTGCATTTCTGAATCAAAGGTAGAGTGTAGTTTATTTACTGTATCCTTGGCTGTGACCCATATATAGTCCGTACTCTGAAACCAGTGAAACCTCTCCTAAAAAACACTCTATGAGAAGACCAAACTATTGTCCATACCAGATTTTCTTTGACAGATTTTCAGTTCCACCATATATTATGAATACTGGACACCTTTTGGAAGACCACCGCCTAGAAAAAAAATCTTCAGTGTAATTTTGGGTGGTCTTCTCAAGGCGGTTTCTCTGTTTTATTTTTAATAATTTTAGGTAATTTATCAATAGGGTTGCAATTTATTTTGAGACCTTATTTCTCCCTATGAATACTGGATGCAGTAATGTGCTTCTCCATCGTAAGTAGGTTTTGTTGGATATTTGCCATATTTTCTTTTACAGTTTGGTTTAGCCCTTTTCTTTGTGTGGTGGACCTCCCAGAATTGTAGTAATTTAATCGTCCAGTTGTCATAACTCATGACTCTTAGCTCTTTGGCCTCCAACACATCTTTCTTCTTCCAACTGCCGGAACAAAGACTCATCGCCATGGAGCAGGTAGGGATGCCAGATTGGCAAAGCACAGCATTATTCTGTGTTGGCTCATGGTTGCTTGCTAGCAAACTTGACCAGTCTAATTGTGACCCAGGTTACCTGCCTGATTCTCAGATTCTCCATGGTACCTCATCCTGATCCTGTCTGGCCTCTTTTGCGTGGCGCTTGCCTTGTTCATGCACACTTCTGTTTCAAAGTACCACATGCCTAGTTCTGCCTATCCTCAATTACCTGGCTCTGACATGTTTAACTATGCTCTGAGGTCCTCTATTCATCATACTACCTTCCCCAGTACATTCTAATTATTGGCTTTCTGTTTTCGTTGCCACTAGCAAACATACATCCATTCCCATGTATTTTGGTTTCACCTTGCTAGATGCTACTCCAGATAAGCAAAAAACACTAGACTAGTTTAGGAAGAAAGGGATGCAAATGAGCTCTTAAAAGGTCTGCCTCTGATGCCACAAGATATAAGGCAGTTATCCTATAAGTCAATACTTGTCAATGTCAGGTCTATCCTGACTTAGGCTTCTCACCCAATTAAGCCAGTACTTCTGCTCTGCACAGATGAGGGGCAATCCCCCCGAAACAGTTGTCTGCAGATGAGGTGCTGGCTTATTTAATATCCGATTCATGTCTCAAGACCTATTTAAAGGGTCTAACATTGACTTATAGGATAGCTGCCTCACATCTGGTGGCATTAGAGGCAGAGCTTGTTAAGAGCTAATTTGCATCCCTTTCTTCCCAGAATTCCAGAGGAGCATCTACGGCCTGTACGTCTCCTCATGGCAATTAAAGAGCTCTCTCCCCAAGAAGCGAGAGAACTAGTTTGGGGTACTAACGTTTCAATAGAAATCACAAGTGTTTGAAATATTTGTCCTTTAAGTGATCTATGCCAATCTCGTTGATTCTCTGGGCTTCTCGGGAACCAGTCAACTGTGTACAAGAGGCAAAGTTTATTCTTATAAGGAGGTTAAGAGAAAGGTCAATGAAAGTCAATATTTCAAGTTTTGGACTTTGAAATCCCTGAAAATATGGCTGCCGGTAAAAAAACATAACCAGGAACCATGAAGTTTCTTAAACTGGATTCAAAACACAAACCCAGCTTAAAATTGGTCAACACCTCAACTTGTTCACAAATCAGCAATGGTTTATTGAGTGGTACTTGTAAGGAAGACAACTTTTAGTCTTGCTATAGTGTTCAATCTTCGACGTTGGCTATTGGCAACTCATTGGTATCACAGATAATTCAATGAGCTGTTTGTAGATGACTCATGGTTACCAAATTTATGAAAGGTATTTGCTGACAGATGATCATCTAGTGAAGCGGATTAACAGATATGATAAACGCTTTAGATACATGAACATTAGGGACCTTCAATGAGCTTTCTTGACTCGCCTCTGGCTTTCTGTTTGGAAGGAACATAATATAGGTTTCTCAATCACAAATTAAAATTTTCATTGTAGATGAGCCATGTTTGTTTTGTCATAGATCGTCACCAGAAACCGACCCTGGTGACAAAGCAGGAGTTTAAGGCTCCAACCACAGGGACAGTACTAACAGATTCACACATGTATTTCTAGTAGACACTTTTTGGAAACATAGGTCATAAATTTGCTTAGAGGCTACAACTTCAAACTTGCAGAAACGTGGCCATGGGTCAGAATAAACCCTAGGACAACATTTCCATGAAGTTTGTTCTTCAAATGATTGAGATTGAGATTTCTACATTTCTAAAACAGTATGTTACTACATGGAGCTGGGGTTGATTCTAGTATGTAGGAAGACTAGATCATTAACCATACTGGGAACAAAGGCAATTCCTTCTATATGTTGTTGAGGGACATGCTAGTTCACCAATGTGAAATCAGTTAATAAACTATATCTGGCTATACCCTAAGTTAAAACTATTGTACACCAGTAAATAAGTCTAGTACTATTAATGATGGATGATATGTTTTAAGTAGAACAAATATGGAGAAGATGAAAAATCCAAAAATAGCCTGCATAATAGATATGAAGAAGAACGCTCTGCAATCCCTATTCAAGAATTTATCACAGCCAAATCATCCCTCTCTTGCTTTCCTACATCAATGAGCTCTGTATATTTCTTTTGTTTCAAAGCTAATCAGTACCAATCGCACTTAAAAGAAGATTAATTATATAGCTGTTCGCACAACCATTTCACTGTTCAGGGCCCCTATGAGAAGAGAAAAAGGGATTTCGGATCCCCACATTGTCATGTTGTTTTCCTTTTGGTATGGTCTAGAAGATAATACGAGTCTTCAATGACATCTTTGAGCTATTGTCAAGGGCCATATTGATAGCTGTCTGTATACACACCCCATACCAATGGGTGCGCACAGCCGTCAACACGTAGACAGATAGACAGACGGACAGACGCCCACTGTGACGATGATTTGTTGACATGCGTCTCATTATCAAATTTGCTTTTCAAGTGTCTGACATTTTTAAAAGCAAATTCCTTTCACCCATTTTCCCTGGTCGCTCTTGTTGAACTACATTGAGATTTCATGGGAAGAATTACTCTATAAAATGTCTTTCTGTTGGCATTGTCTAGTCTTCTGCAGCTTGGCGACACTAACTCATTACCAAGGCACATACTAGAAAAACAACAGCGCCAATTTAAATGATAAAAAACCCCAAAATGTTTCAGTTATGGAGAGCAGACATGGCTGTCAATACTGTTAGGGGGCAAGACTTTTATTTGGATGGTCGATCACGCCACATTAGATCTAGAGTCTAGAGTTAGACGGTAAACTATACACTGTGCAATAAAATTTGAAAATAAATAGAAAAAAGGCAGTAATAAAATTTTGAAAATCTAAATATTGCATAAAATATGTGACGTTCTTATTATATGGTACTGCTCAAATCAGTGCCAGTATTTAGGCAGTTCTTTAAAGAATTACCTTATATTTTTACAAAAATAAATTTTATTTTTCTTGATTAACAAAATCCAATTTGTAGGTTTGTTGCCGGAATAACTTATTAGTATATTGGCATGGTCTAAAGTTTACATAAAGGAAAAGGCAGCGGCAGTGGAATGTACTACTTCTCAAGTGGATACCATATTAAAGGAAAATATGAAGGCACAAAACCTGATATTTAGACTCCTGAGATTATCATGATTGTCCATTGCCCTCCCCTCTCCTATAGGCACGTAGAGGAGCTATCTGTTAAATGTCTGAATCTCCGCGGGGAGATACCATTTGGCCTTTACCGTGAATCCTCCACAGGTGACCTTGGGCCATCCTGTATTGTCATCTTAAATGTTAAGCTAATTTAGCCCTAACTGCAATTCAGAACAATCTTTTAAGTGCATTAAAATGTTATGCCCAGAACCCCAAATTACTTCAAGGTCAGCAGCCATTACCTATAGAAGACGGTTTCTAGGCATGTCATCTAATTACAACTACAATCACTATCTTTTTGAATATAATGTTGCTGATTTGCTACTGATATCTATTCATTATTTCTAAGGGTCTATAGAAAAAAAATGTAAGAAAAAATGTTAAATACAAGTAAGTGTGAGCAAAAAAAGCTACAAATTGATGGCTAGAAAAACAAACTGAAAAAGTAAAAAATGGAGGAAATATGATAACTGCATAAACAACTAAAAACACAATATTTTAGATTTCTTGTAGAAGACTATAATGTAGTATTACATGTATATGCCCTGACTAAACACAGTCCCTAGTTTTTATGGTTAAGATTTTTACTTATTTTACTCAAATTCCTGGCACTGAATTAGCCAAATTCATCAGAAGATGTCCTAATGGCTTCTACATTTAGGATTTTATTAAATAATTAGTTCATTACAAAAAAATGGTAATCAAATAAAAAAATATTAAATATCACACTAAAATCACAGAATTTTTGGTTAAAATTACCTTTATAGTCCACTGTTGCTGACAATCCTTAATCCAGTTCCCAGGGATAGACAGTAAATGATATGTAATAGGATAAATCATCTCAAGATATTTTTGTTAATTGCAGTAACAACAGATGGAAAGTTGGGTATCGGGGTGGTGAAATCAGCATTGGTCACCATAAATACTAGATTATTTTTATTTTTTTCAGTTTGTCTTAAATTTTTTTAGAAATGTATTAAATCATAAAATACAGTTGTAAACTAGTACATATAAAGGGTATATCACATAAGCGTGTGTTTCAAGACTATATGTATATTTACAATTTGAATAAAATAAAAAAATGAAATAGCATACCGTATACATGAATATAAAAGCATTATTAGTAAAATGCAAAAAAAAGGAAAAATCTAAAATTTACAATAAAACATGATCCTTATATTTACAAAACTAAAAAAATCCAATGTAGGGATAAACATGTAGGACTTGTCCGTTATTCCTCTTTGCACTAAAAATATTTTTATGAGACATTCAATCAAATGAATCCAAAAATGTCTTAGATTTTAGAAAGCTTCACTGTACTATCTGGATTTTTATGATCTAAAAAATCAGTTTTTTTTACAATATGATCTTTTCCATCAAGATTAATCATTTTGTCTCACCTATTCTGGCACTTAATTAGTTGCTATGGGTTACTGAAGATTTGGGTTGTTGCACGTGCTTTATTAACTAAAACCTACTACAAAAGTGATTCCTCTCGTGTGTATGGCTTCTATTGTTTAGTTCTATAAAATAGCTATTTGATTGAAAATGGTTTAAGCCAGGGATCTAAAAATGTTTGATTTGCCTGTATATGAGTTTTTTACGTTTAAAAAAAATTATTTTTAACGTACTCGTTAGTAAAGACTATTTTTTTGTCTTTAACTGGTTAATATTAAGATATAAAGATAAAAATAATAAAAAAAATATAGATATTTAAAATGTTGAATTTACAATTTCTTTTATGCTTTTTTACAGAGTTTGTGGCATAAAAATAAAACAAAATGTCTACAATTCACAAAATTAAATGCTGAAAATTTGATTAAAATGAAGATGGACTTGCTCAGGAAGCTATGAAGATACTTCTTGTTGTTCTGCTTTACTTTACATAAAGATTACATATTCCAAATATTATTTTAAACATGACTTTTACGTTTGATCATTATATGGTTTTGTAATATTTTTGTAAAATTCAAATTTTTGTACAATTTTTAATATAACAATAAAACAATTTTAAAAGATAACTTGAGCAGATTGAATTCCTGATTTGCCTTCAATAATCAAGATATTTTTTATAACCTGAAAATTGTATAAAATGCAAGGAGCAACATAAAAAAAAGGTTGTAAGTCACATAATGTGTAAAAATAAAATTTAAGGCAATACATATTGGGGAATTTATATTCATTTATCTATTATGAAGAGATATTTAATAGCTAAAACTGGGAAAATCTATTTTGTTTTCATCGATTCAGGAAAAGTATTAGACATTTACAAAAAGTAAATTTCATTAATAAAATTTTTTACCATTTTGTTTTTTTACATTTTTTTCGATATCTTTTAGTCCATTAATTACATGTATTACTATTAAAGATCTCGATGTATGAAAATGAAAAAATTTAAATAGTAGATTTGTCTATAAAAAAAAGATGGAATGCTAAAAAAGGCAAAAAATAAGAGCCAGAAACTTTGTCTACTCAGTCTACATTGATCAACTTCTTTAATGAAAGAATATCTTGGTATTGTGTGAGTACTGATCGTCTTAATTGTGTGGAGGATAATGTTCAGCCACCAACTGTGCCAACATAAAGCATCTAAATGTTAAGAGACAGGTTCCACTATTAAATCAGAGTTATGTCAGTGACATGTCACGTCATTCAGCAAATCAGTGGGGGGGCGAGATGAAGTTCAGCTCCTTCTTCTCTTCTGGGAAATTATATCATCAACCTATGTATTAGAGCAACTAAAGACCCAACTTCCATTCATTTTTACCAACACTGATCGCCATTTTTTGGGGTAACGGAAAAAAAAAAGGGTTAATCAAATCTTAAATGTTGTCTAAATTTCTATGGCATCATAAAAAAAAAATCTGTATACATTGCGTAACTGCTGCTAACTAATTAAGTACAAATAATATCCATATTTTTGAAATTCAGAAAATGAAATATATTTCAAATGTTTTTGCTTAAAAATTTTTTAAAAAAATGGTAAGGTAATAGATTAAATTATATACATACAATATATTATATATTATATGTATCTACAGTTTGTGTGAGCTTTACATTGCATTGCAGGATAAAAAAAAGGGAACATTTATTTTATTTTATTATTTTTACTACCAAATTTGTAATATATTCCTATGTTTGTCTTTACAGTGTTAATGATTTTGCAAGAAATCCCATAAAATTGCAGGTAAACTCATCCAATGAATGACTTTGCTGTGATTACATGTAACAGAATAGCAGTATTACAGGTCAGAATTCCTCTCATTTCTGTAATCATTGCATATTAAATCCTTTTGAACAGTCATATCTTTTGGATATACAGACAGTACAGATCCCTCCATCCGTTCTAGGAATTTTATTAAATCCTCAAACTAAGGCAGTTTTTTTTTTTTCATTTTCAAAGCTAATCGCCTCAAACCACTTGTTTTGTGATATCTCAAGTCAAGAGGAAAGTAATAGAAGAACACGTGTCGTGTGTGCTCCGGGCATTATGTCCTATCATAGATGGATGAGTTATAATGGAAGGGTAGCAGGACAACTCGTCTAACAACTGACAATGATTCACTGAAACAACCTGATTACTCTGTACTAGAATATCACTGTTTATAACTACAGGGGGATTATCAGTGCTCTCTGTACTTTGTATAGATATAGATATTAGGTAGATAGATAGATAGATAGATAGATATGAGATAGATAGATATGAGATAGATAGATAGATAGATAGATATGAGATAGATAGATAGATAGATATGAGATAGATATGAGAGATATGAGATAGATAGATAGATAGATAGATATGAGATAGATAGATAGATAGATAGATAGATATGAGATGGATAGATAGATAGATAGATAGATATGAGATAGATAGATAGATAGATAGATAGATAGATAGATAGATATGAGATAGATAGATAGATAGATATGCGATAGATAGATATGAGATAGATAGATAGATGATGATAAATAGTTATATATGAGATAGATAGATGAAAGATAGATAGATATGAGATAGATATGAGAGAGATAGATAGATAGATAGATAGATAGATAGATATGAGATAGATAGATGGATATGAGATAGATAGATAGATATGAGATAGATAGATAGATAGAATGATAGATATGAGATAGATAGATGGATATGAGATAGATAGATAGATAGATATGAGATAGATAGATAGATAGATAAATAGATAGATAGATAGGAGATAGATAGATATGAGATAGATAGATAGATGGATATGAGATAGATATGAGATAGATAGATAATAGATATGAGATAGATAGATAGATATGAGATAGATAGATAGATAGATAGATATGATATAGATATGAGATAGATAGATGGATATGAGATAGATAGATAGATAGATAGATGTGAGATAGATAGATAGATAGATATTAGATAGATAGATAGATATGAGATAGATAGATAGATATTAGATAGATAGATAGATATGAGATAGATAGATAGGTAGATAGATAGATAGATATGAGATAGATAGATAGATATGAGATAGATAGATATGAGATAGATAGATAGATATGAGATAGATAGATATGAGGTAGATAGATAGATATGAGGTAGATAGATATGAGATAGATAGATAGATAGATAGATAGATAGATAGATATGAGGTAGATAGATAGATATGAGGTAGATAGATAGATAGATAGATATGAGATAGATAGATAGATAGATAGATATTAGATAGATAGATAGATAGATAGATATGAGATAGATAGATAGATAGATAGATATGAGATAGATAGATAGATAGATAGATATGAGATAGATAGATAGATAGATAGATATGAGATAGATAGATAGATATGAGATAGATAGATAGATAGATAGATAGATAGGAGATAGATATGAGATATATAGATAGATATGAGATAGATAATAGATAGGAGATAGATAGATAGATAGATAGATAGATAGATAGATAGGAGATAGATATGAGATAGATAGATAGGAGATAGATAGATATGAGATAGATAGATAGATAGATAGATAGATGGATATGAGATAGATATGAGATAGATAGATATGAGATAGATAGATAGATAGATAGATAGATAGATAGATAGATAGATATGAGATAGATAATAGATATGAGATAGATAGATTGTCACATGGAAAATCTGCAGCCACAGATTCGTGTTCTCCATCCTACTCTTGCCCAGACCATTGATCTCCTAATATGCAGGTCCAGGGCCGATGGTCCCCTTTGTCACACTAATGCACACACTTTCCACTTCCTTCTAGTATTGTGCATAGCCCTCTCCTCCTAATACAGCGACATCTCAGCCCTCCACGTAATGAAAGCTAAGAGCAAATCTGCACTTTGTGTCACCATATTGTTTTCTGTGTCACAAAATGAAATCAAGCTCCACAAGATGCCATTCAGTCCGGTCACAGCTTGTGCCAGAGGCAGCGCGGAGCCGGGTTCTTAGGGCAGGCATTATGGAGATTTGTGGTACCCATGTATGCAGCCACAACTGCAGCTTCCAGGAACAAGGGTTCCAGTAAGACTAAGTGTCCATGAGGTGCTGAAGTACTTTACTCCACAAGGAAAGCCTCCTGTTTACCATGTTAAATATTGGAGGGTGTGAGAGATATGGATACATAGAGAGAAGCACATGCAATCGGCACACATACAGCTCCTAATACGCAAGCATCATCTCCTAATCAGTGGCAGATTAAGTAAACCATAGATCCTAAGCTGTTCCCCAAACTTGGGAACCCTTCACCATCACCACTCTTCCAAGCTGTGTCTATGGCCAACATCATTTTTCCACAATTTCAGACCCCAAACCCCAGACCAGACTCATAAACGCACCCTACTTGCTCCGAGGCTTCTATCCAGGTCCAGGCACCACAGAACGAGTCTTCAACCGAGAACCCAGTGGAGCACCACCTGGACCTGAACAGGAACCTGGGAGTTTGGAGGGTAAGTATTCCTAGTAACTTCCTCCAATAGATAACGAGCATTTTGAAAAATGACAGTGGCCAATTTTCCCTCTTAGTAACCTGAGTACGATAGCTAATGAGTAGGAAAGTTTGAGGCTAGACCGCTGTTCCTCAGGCATTCTGAAACAGCAGCAAGTAAATATTACACATAATCAGCAAGAATCATGAATTAATTTTAGTAACACCCCTGGGGGACTAGGGCAGTGAAGGGGTTATGATCTGCAACCCTTGTGAACTAGGGAGGTGAAGATTCAATGTATGTATTTCTGATGGTCTATCACATTGAAGGGCATACTGTCAGGGAGATTCCTGCAAGTCTAGGTTTAAAAAAAAATAGGGTCATGGGTTAATGTCAATCTCCAGTGGTATAGGGCAGAGAAAGAACTAATACCAAAATCCTTGGTGGTCTAGGACAAAAAAGGTTAATGTATAAGTCCCTGGTGGTCCAAGAGTTTATCCTATGCTTGTAATAGACCGTCATAGGTGCACATACATCAACATCTTCTAGAGGCTAGGGCACAAACTTCAGGCCGTAGTCCTCTCCTAATACACAGACACAGGTTTGCAGGCGGCTTCTCTAAAGCATGCAGATAGGGGTAGATCCATGACCACATGCCAGTGCACTACTCATGTATCCTAGAAGGATCTTACTGTAGACTTATAGCATCTAAAGTCCCTGAGAAACCCAACAGCTAAACGGGGTCTTGGAGTGATGAGGACGGAGCAAGGAGATCTGGGAATTGTATGCACTGATTCAAAAACAAAAATAAACAGCTCCCTTGACTGGCCCCGATACATAGCTGCCATTGTACATATCTGGATGAATAGAGCCCGTCTGGCACTGTGTCAGCTTGGCTCTTCGTGCCAAGACAAGTCTTTCTTCCTATTCAGACATGACGTGTCCACAGGAAATCAGCATATAGCCAAATAATAGCAGCCAATAGCCCAGAGACGACATTCACATCTGTATCTACCTTGATGATGGTGTATGCTGTGCTGGTGTGCAGTGGCCAGGTTTGGGCGCTAGGCTGGGTACCCCGGACACTGTTGAGCTGTCACCACAAGTTTCTGCTCCTTGGAAGGGACAGTAAGGCGTGGTGCACCCCAATGGAAAATAAGTCCAGAGAGTCAGGGTCTGCAGTAAACCAGTGTGTATTATTACTGGAGAAAGTCAAATGCAAAACAATACAGGCATAGGGCTGGCTTCATCAGTCTCCTCCCTGGCAGAAGAAGGGTTTGATGCCGAGGAAAGGCCTGAGCTAGTTGTCCCTCTCTCAGAGGTCGGTACCCTGGCCAAATGCTCAGTCCTACAGGTGACAACCTGCTACAATGGGTTGGTAACCCAGGATCTTTGGCTCAATATCCCAATCTCAGCGTCTTCTTCTGGTCACTTATGCAGTCTGGCAGTCTCTCCTAGTAAGCAGTAGTCCCTATCTTCAGACAACTAGGTGCTCTGACTTCTCTCCTTATATAACGTTTCTAGCTGAACTAGAACCTTCTAGTGGCAGGGGAGGAGTGGAGAAGCACAGCCTAAACAGAAACACTGTTACAATTTCTGTCTATCATAGAGCTTCAATGAAAGTATGTGGGAAAGAATTAGCAGTTTTTCCAGACATACGGTAAACAAGTCTTCAGACATAAACATCAGAGCTAAACTAATCAGAAGGTCAGTGTTTCTGGGGTTTTTTCCCTCCAAAACTTTACATGGGTAGAAAGTCATAAAGGGTTGTTTCACACGAGCATGTGTGAATGTGATCCTCCATTCTGGACACCGCTGGTCTTGCAGGAGCGCACAGCATTATACTGATTTATAATGCTATGTGCCTCTGCATGAGATAAATACTAAAGAATTATACTGAGAGCTTTATTTCACTATGATTCTGTAGTAGTAAGGTCATGCAAAAGGCACACAGCATTATAAATCATGATAATGTCGTCTGCTCCTGCAAGACGAGGAGTGTCCAGAATGGAGTATCATATATACATATATAATTAGTAGTCCAGAAAAATGGGCGGCACTCCAAGAAAAAGTACAAGTGAACTTTATTCACCCAGCTTATACCAGCTGTACATATATAATTATATACAGGAGATACCCAGGTTATACCAGCATGCTCCATATCACTATATACAGAAGATGTATAACTTATACCAGCTGTACATATATAATTATATACAGGAGATACCCAGGTTATACCAGCATGCTCCATATCACTATATACAAGAAGAAGTATAACTTATACCAGCTGTACATATATAATTATATACAGGAGATGCCCAGGTTATACCAGCATGGTCCATATCACTGTATACAAGAAGATGTATAACTTATACCAGCTGTACATATATAATTATATACAGGAGATACCCAGGTTATACCAGCATGCTCCCAATATCACTGTATACAAGAAGATGTAGAACCAGTCGTACATATATAACTACTGTGACACAGTGAGGGGTTGTGTCCCGCAAGGCAGGTAATTTCCTCCCAGCATGTGTGGCTGGGCTGGTTTCCAGCCAGGTGAGGTCAAATACCAGACCAGAGTTTAAGTGCTGTTCCGGGTTTTGGCAGCACCTGGCTGTCCTTAAATAGGCAGCTGGGCTCAGCAGAGATGTCTCTGTTTTTGGAATCTGAGGCTTTGGAGGGCTGAGAGCCGCACGCTAGGGAAACAGGCCCCATAAAGCCTGCTGTGGACTACTGGAGGCAGAACTGCCAGCAAGGGGACTTATGTTATATGAACTCTCCATTGTGTGTGAACTAACAACAAGACTGCAAAATCATGTGCTGTTTTATGCAATTGCCTCAAGTGTGAATAAACACTGACGTTTTGAGTTAAGAACTTGTATTTTGCCTCTGTACTGCGCCCGCTTACCCTATCTACCAGAGCGAAACCCCACAATTGGTGGAGAATGCGGGCAAGAGCAGTGAGGCTGGCGTGAACGCCAATATTTTTGGTTTCTGCATCTTTCAGGTACGGTTGTATGTCGTACATTAAACCAGCTGTATTACAACCAGTGCCCCATGACAAAATGGAGGCTGTTGTGAAGGCCCTTATGGAGGCTAATTTGCAGCAGCGAGAGACAAACCTGCAGCAACGCAAGGCAAATAAGCAGCAGCAGGAGACTAACCAGTTGCTGCTACAACACGTGATGGCTTTGCAGACAGCAGGAGCAACCGGAAAGCAATCTGTGCCGTGATTCCTAAGATGACCCCCGCAGACAACATCGAAACCTACCTGGCGATGTACGAGAAAGTGGCCATCAGGGAAAAGCTACCCTGTGACCAGTGGGCTGAGGTCGTCGCTCCATTTCTGGCATCCGATTCCCAGCGGGTGTATTTCGACTTGCCGGACGATCAAGCAGCCGACTACCAAAAAGTAAAGAGTGAGATTTTAGGCAAGACTGGGAGTGAATGTGTTTGTCCAGGCCCAGCGGGTGCATCAGTGGTGGTTTAAGCCGGCTGAGCTTGCGATGACCCAGTATTATGACTTACTCCACCTCTTGCAAAAGTGGCTACAGCCTGATGTGCTGAGTCCCACTGCTATGCTGGATAGACTATTGGCTGATATGTTCTGGACTGCTCTGCCACCTCCTCTCCAGCACTGGATCAGCCAGGTGTCTCCTGGCAACGCCCTAGAAATGGTGGAGCGCTACGAGGCTACTAAGACTGTTACAGGGGGTTCTTTTGGGAGGGGGGCAGTCAAACCCCGCAAATCTCCATCCCAGACCCGGCGACTTGTACCAACCAAACCCACCCGGGGTCTACCCTCTACTACCTCCGATAGTCTGCTGGCGATGTCAGGAGTCGGGCCATGTAAGAGCTGACTGTCCCCATCAGGTGGAACCCCTGGGTACTAACTATGGCTACCGTCAGTCGCTATATGCCAGGAAGCTGAGTGCAGCAGGTACCCCAAAAACTCTAAACCACATGTGCCAGGTGGAGGTAGGAGACACTCCAGCAGGGGCTCTGCTGGACTCAGGGAGTCTGGTGTCCCTAGTAAGGGCTCCCCTGGTACAGTCAGTGGAGTTTACTGTCCGGAAAGTCAGGGTCATGTGCATCCATGGAGACTTAAAAGACTATCCCACCGCCCTGGTGTGTCTAACCACAGGGGCTGGCAGGTGGACTCAGAAAGTGGCAGTTTCCCCAAATTTACACTACGAACTTATAATAGCGAGAGACTTCCCGGCACTGTGGCCTGCTATGAGAGTGACTGATACCCATGAGACATGGGTAACCCTAGCAGAGTAGCCCGGTTCAGGGAGGAGACCAGAACCCTGGGAACCTAAGACCGAAGGACCAGTGGTAGGGGTGACCGCCACTTCGGTGGAAGAGGGGGAGACAACCCCGCTAAGTGTGATGGTGGGAGATGTGGAGGACTTACCGCCGGGTCCTGAATTGGCAGACCTCAATGTCTCCGGGGATAATTTTGGTACTGCCCAACGTCGGGACCCCACCCTATCCTGCGCCTGGCAAATTTTGTTAATAGTAGATGAACAACAACAACGTAGGGCAGAGTCAGTGTTTCCCCGTTTTGTGGTTCATCAGGATATGTTGTATCGGGTAAACCAACTACGGGGTGAGCCTATTGAACAGTTGGTTGTCCCCAAGGCTTATTGCAAGCTTGTGTTAGATCTAGCCCACCACCATGTTCTCGGGGGTCACCTGGGGCTGCAGACAACTCAGGGTCATATTCTACAGCGGTTTTATTGGCCCAGCATATTCAAAGAAGTGGAAGAGTTTTGTAAGTCGTGCCCGACTTTCCAGATAACTAGCCCCCAGCCACATTTCCGTAGTCCCCTAGTACCTCTCCTGATTATCGTTTGACCGAATAGCTATGGAGCTCATAGGCCCAGTACCGACGTCCGCCAGAGGGCATCAACACATCTTAGTCATTCTAGACTACGCCACTCGTTACCCAGAGGCGGTGCCACTGCAGCATACCTCAGCCAAACTCATAGCTAAGGAGTTAATGGAGATGTTTTCCCGAGTAGGACTACCTAAAGAGGGTCTGACCGACCAAGGGACCCCTTTTATGTCCAAGGTGATGAGGGAACTCTGTAAGTTGCTGCACATAAAACAACTACAGCCGTCCGTTTACCATCCGCAAACAGACGGTCTGGTAGAACGGTTTAACCAAACATAAAAAAAAATATGTTGAAAAAGCTAGTGTCTAAAGATGGGAAGGACTGGGACCTCCTTCTGCCCTTTCTCATGTTCGCAGTGCGAAAGGTACGCCAGACCTCTACTGGGTTCTCGCCCTTCGAACTGCTATATGGCAGACACCCTCGCGGTTTCTTAGACGTGGCCTAAGAGGCATGGGAACAACAACCAACTCCACATAAAAGTGTCATTGAGAACGTTACCCAGATGCAAGATCGGATAGAGACAGTGTTGTCTCTTGTAATGCTACTTTCACACTCGAGTTTGGTGCGGACCCGTCATGGATCTGCACAGACTGATCCGTTCAGATAATACAAACGTCTGCATCCGTTCAGAACGGATCAGTTTGTATTTTCTTTAACATAGCCAAGATGGACCCGTCTTGAACACCATTGAAAGTCAATGGAGGACGGATCCGTTTTCTATTGTGCCATAGAAAACGGATCCATCCCATTGACTTACATTGTGTGTCAGAACAGATCCATTTGGCTCCGCTTCGTCAGGCGGACAGCAAAACGCTGAAGGCCGCCTCCAGAGCGGAATGGAGGCAAACTGATGCATTCTGAGCGGATCCTTTTCCATTCAGAATGTATTAGGGCAAAACTGATCCGTTTTGGACCGCTTGTGAGAGCCCTGAACGAATCTCACAAACGGAAAGCCAAAACGCCAGTGTTAAAAGAAGCCTTAGGTAGCATATGGAGGCAGCGCACACGAGCCCAGAGTCGGGTCTATAATCGTCAGGTTCGGGTCCGGATCTTTAACCCGGGTGATCGGGTTTTGGTTCTGGTGCCGACCGTGGACAGTAAGTTTCTGGCTAGGTGGCAGGGGCCCTACGAGGTACTCGAGAAAATTGGAGTCGTAAACTACAATGTACACCAGCCAGGGCGGCGAAAGCCGGAGCAGGTTTACCATGTGAATTAACTCAAATCGTGGCAAGATAGGGAAATCTGTACAGAAGACAGCCCGCGACCAGGTTTTCTAGGAGAAGAGGTACCGATCCCTCTGTCTGATGCAAGAGAGGCGGCTGCCACAGTAAAATTTGCTGACAGCCTCTCCTCTAAACAGACTCAGGCGGCCAGGGGGTTTGTTAGTCGGAACACGGATGTGTTCTCGGACCTCCCTGGACGCACTTCCATAATCCAACATGACATTGTCACTGAGCCTCAAGCAAAAGTCTGATTAAAACTATACCGGGTACCCGAGGCTCGGCGACAAGCCATATCGGAGGAGGTGCAGCTAATGTTTCAGCTAGACGTCATTGAGGAGTCAAAAAGTGAGTGGGCCAGTCCTATAGTATTGATACCCAAGCCGGACGGGACGTTGCGGTTTTTTAACGACTTTCAAAAACGTATCTCATGCCCTGGGTGGATGAGCTCATCGAGAGATTAGAACAAGCCCGGTATTTTTCTGTTTTAGACCTCATGAAAGGGTACTGGCAGGTGCCCTTAATGGAGGCTGCCAAGGAGAAAACTGTCTTCATCACGCCTGAGGGGCTGTATCAATATAAGGTGTTACCCTTTGGTCTGCATGGCGCCCTGCCACTTTTCAGCGACTAACGGACATTGTGCTTCGTTCACATCGTCGGTACGCTTCGGCTTACCTGGACGATAATGTCATCCACAGTACCGACTGGGAAAGTCACCTACCCAAAATGCAGGCTGTAGTGGACTCCCTTAGAAAAGCTGGCCTAACCGTTAACCCAAAAAAATGTGTGATAGGGTTATGTCATTCAGTGCAGAGTCATTAAACCCCAAGTGAACAAAATAGAGGCGATACGGAATTGGCCCCGACCTGTCACCACTAGACAAATAAAGTCATTCCTGGGAATGGTGGGCTATTATACGAGGTTTGTTCCCCACTTTGCTACTCTAGCCGCGCCCTTGACAGGACTCTTGAAGGGACACAAGTCAACGATGGTTCGCTGGGATGATTGGGTGGAAGAGGCTTTCTCCACTTTGAAGTCGGCCCTCTGTGGGTCCCTGGTTTTGGTGACGCCCGACTTCAAAAGGGAGTTTATAGTACAAACCGACGCTTCCGAAGTAGGCCTCGGTGCTGTACTGTCTCAGGAAGTCAACGGGGAGGAGCATCCCATTGTCTTCCTAAGCCGCAAGCTCACCCCAGCCGAGACCAGGTACAGTATAGTGGAGAGAGAGTGCCTGGCTATCTAGTGGGTACTCGAGTCTCTCCACTACTATTTGTTGGGGAGAAAGTTCCATCTGGTAACCGACCATGCCCCTCTCAAGTGGATGAACCAGGCCAAAGACAGGAATTCCCGGGTCACCAGATGGTCTTTGTCTCTGCAGAACATGAAGTTCTCGGTAGAACACAGAGCAGGCCGGTTGCAGGGAAACGCGGATGCCCTGTCCTGAGTGCATTGTCTGGTGTGTGTCCACCCCCTCAGGGTTGAACAAAGGAGGGGGGGGGGGGGTATGTGACACAGTGAGGTGTTGTGTCTGGCAAGGCAGGTATTTTCCTCCCAGCATGTGTGGCTGGTTTTCAGCCAGGTGAGGTCAAATACCGGACCGGAGTTTAAGTGCCTTTCCGGGTTTTGGCAGCACCTGGCTGTCCTTAAATAGGTAGCTGGGCTCAGCAGAGATTTCTCTGTTTTTGGGATCTGAGGCTTTGTGCCGTGCTGGAGGGCTGAGAGCTGCATGCTGGGAAAACAGGCCCCCTAAAGCCTGCTGTGGACTACTGGAGGCAGAACTCAAAATTATGTGCTGTTTTGTGCAATTGCCTCAAGTGTGAATAAACACTGACGTTTTGAGTTGTATTTTGCCTCTGTACTGCGCCCGCTTACCCTATTTACCAGAGCGAAACCCCACTCTACATAAAAGAGATACCCACTTTATACCAGCATGCTCCATATCACTATATACAAGAAGATGTATAACTTATACCAGCTGTACATATATAATTATATACAGGAGATGCCCAGGTTATACCAGCATGCTCCATATCACTATATACAAGAAGATGTATAACTTATACCAGCTGTACATATATAATTATATACAGGAGATACCCAGGTTATACCAGCTGTACATATATAACTATATACAGGAGATACCCAGGTTATACCAGCATGCTCCATATCACTATATACAAGAAGATGTATAACTTATACCAGCTGTACATATATAATTATATACAGGAGATGCCCAGGTTATACCAGCATGCTCCATATCACTATATACAAGAAGATGTATAACTTATACCAGCTGTACATATATAATTATATACAGGAGATACCCAGGTTATACCAGCATGCTCCATATCACTATATACAAGAAGATGTATAACTTATACCAGCTGTACATATATAATTATATACAGGAAATGCCCAGGTTATACCAGCATGCTCCATATCACTATATACAAGAAGATGTATAACTTATACCAGCTGTACATATATAATTATATACAGGAGATACCCAGGTTATACCAGCATGCTCCATATCACTATATACAAGAAGATGTATAACTTATACCAGCTGTACATATATAATTATATACAGGAGATGCCCAGGTTATACCAGCATGCTCCATATCACTATATACAGGAAGATGTATAACTTATACCAGCTGTACATATATAATTATATACAGGAGATGCCCAGGTTATACCAGCATGCTCCATATCACTATATACAAGAAGATGTATAACTTATACCAGCTGTACATATATAATTATATACAGGAGATACCCAGGTTATACCAGCATGCTCCATATCACTATATACAAGAAGATGTATAACTTATACCAGCTGTACATATATAATTATATACAGGAGATGCCCAGGTTATACCAGCATGGTCCATATCACTATATACAAGAAGATGTATAACTTATACCAGCTGTACATATATAATTATATACAGGAGATGCCCAGGTTATACCAGCATGGTCCATATCACTGTATACAAGAAGATGTATAACTGATACCAGCTGTATATATATAATTATATACAGGAGATACCCAGGTTATACCAGCTGTACATATATAATTATATACAGGAGATACCCAGGTTATACCAGCATGGTCCATATCACTATATACTGTGTCTACATCCTACATTATATACAGATCTATCTATCTATCCATATAAAGAATGCAAATTCACGGCACATCCAAGGGGTAAAATCCAAGTAGAAGTTATATTCACCAGACAGAGACGTTTCGGTTCACTGCTTGAGAAAGGTCCCAGCAAGTGGACCGAAACGTCGCTGTCTGGTGAATATAACTTCTACTTGGATTTTACCCCTTGGATGTGCCGTGGCAATTTTTTTTTTCTTAAGATATTTTTGGGGTGGATCGTCCTCACAGCCGCTGGCACTCTGCTGGGTGCTGCCCGGTCTTTGTTTTGTGCTATCTATCTATCTATCGATCAGGCCTCCAGATTAAATTGCTGTACGTCTACGTCTCGCAGGAAGGAGAATTATCCTGGAATACGTATGGGATTGTGACAGATATGAGGCGGCACAGACATTAATATTCATGGGGCACAGTTGTTAAATGGCAGCACATTCCTCCTCTGTAGTGACACATCAGCACCTTCACAATCATATAATTGCTATACACAAATAGGACAGGGATCTCCCAGGCCCGGCAGCCATGTCGCCATTAAATCTGTGTGTGGGAATTGCTGCGGGGCCACGGTTGCAGGGACGCACCATCTGGCTTCCCCTCTCTTCTCTCCCCTCTTAATCTCTCTTCACGTTAACCCAGTGCTCCACTTATCTGTGCCCCTTAGCTCCAGCCTCACAATGCGGCTCCTCTCCTCCTCTCCTGTTCTCAGTCCCTGGAGCCGCTCTCTTTGTCTCCCCTACAAGTCCTTTCTGTGGACAACCCCACTTCAGCCGCTCCTGTCTTACAATCCCCCCTGTATGAAGGCTACACTTTTGCCACCTGGATGGCTCTTTCTCAGGTCTATTTAAAGGGCTAGCTTATTGCTGTTGACTCTTTAATTCAATGGACCCCCCCCCCCCCCCATTACATAGTAAGCATGAAAGCCGGAACGTAAACAGTGCTTTACGGGAAAAAGGCGATGAAAAGTCTTGTTTTTTACCATTTATACCAGGATATAGTTTTTATATCATTGGGGGATCGGTAGCATGAGTGGGTGACGGATACTTCATACTTTATGACGCCACTGAGCGTATACGCTTTGGATTTTCTGCAGCTGAATTGCGGAGAATCTGCAACGTTTACAGTAAAAGCAAAGTCGATGACATTTTATGGTGATCTGCGGGGAAAAAAAATGTAAGCTGCAGATATCACCCCATGGTGAAATCCGTGGCAAATGTGAATTTTGCTGTGGCTTCATCACATAAATAGCCTAGAGCACCCTGATGATATACACCGCGAAAAGAAAGTCACAAGAGTTGTGCACATCCAGCCCCGACTCAGCACAGGTAACCACAGCACCACCCGCCAATAATTCCGAGGAACCCCGATTATGCAGTAAACAGATGAATGATAAGCGGGATGAGGGAGCGCGGGATACCGGGAAACATTTTCTTACCGGGGCGGCTTCGAAATAAATTTTATCCTGCGCTCCCTCGGCCCGCTTTTAAGGTAATGTCTCCCAGCTGTGTTTTAAATTGATTTAGTAAGAAAGTTTATAAAATCAGTTCATTCAAGGCTCGATCATACTATTGCAATACAATGAAAGGGAGTGTGGTTGCGTCGTTGTGACCGGGACATTCGACTTGTGCAATGTAGCATCATGTCGCCCCTTTATGTAGTGCCCTGTAGCAAGGGTACCTTGGACTATGAAGATTTGTGGATATTTGCCCTTTTTGCTACTATACAAAGCTATCAGCTCCCTACTTTATTCCACTTTGAAGAGTTAACGTGCGCCGTTAGTTATGCTGTTGTGGGCATGTATATTGTTTTATACTGTTGAATTGCATTTATATATTCATTGTTATATATATTACGTTATAACTGCACTGTGGAAAGGGTTAATGTACAGCCAGCTAATACTGAGAGACTTTGTGACTTTCTACTTAAGCCAAGTTTTGGAGGAGAAAACACCAGACACAATCACCTTCTGACCGTCTGGTTTAGCGCTGCTGTTTATGTCTGAAAGAACGTATTAGTTATTCACATAGATCTGCACTGAAGCCCTATACCAGTCTAAGATGCACATACACTGTAACCTTGTTTCTGTTTAGGCTGTGCTTCTCCACTCCACCCCCAGCATAAAACCTTCTGCTTGGGAGGACTTAAGGACTTATTTCCCATTGGGGTGCACCACGCCTTACCATCCCTCCCAGAGAGCAGCAACATGTGGTGACACCTCAATGGCGTAGCGTTGGGACCACCCCAAACCTAGCCCCTGCATTTAATCATTTTTTTTAAATAGGCGCCTCTTCCAAGCAGCAATGTTCTAGCTCCGTTCCTGTCCCCGCTGCTTGTAGTCCTTTCTGACTAAAAGTGTAACATCCCAATCGTCACAAGCACCACTGCATCCATTCACTGACCTCCGTGGTAATGTGTCCCCAAGCACCAGTGTCAGTGTACCAAAATCTTGTAGCCAAGTGTCATTATCCTGTACCCCAAGTGTCATTATCCTGTACCCCAAGTGTCAGTGTCATTATCCTGTACCCCGAGTGTCAGTGTCATTACCCTGTACCCCAAGTGTCAGTGTCATTATCCTGTACCCCAAGTGTCAGTGTCATTATCCTGCACCCCAAGTGTCAGCGTCATTATCCTGCACCCCAAGTGCCAGTGTCATTATCCTGCACCCCAAGTGTCAGTGTCATTATCCTGTACTCCAAGTGTCAGTGTCATTATCCTGTACCCCAAGTGTCAGCATCATTATCCTGTACCCCAAGTGTCAGCGTCATTATCCTGTACCCCAAGTGTCATTATCCTGTACCCCCAGTGTCAGTGTCATTATCCTGTACCCCAAGTGTCAGTGTCATTATCCTGTACCCCGAGTGTCAGTGTCATTATCCTGTACCCCAAGTGTCAGTATCCTGTACCCCGAGTGTCAGTGTCATTATCCTGTACCCCGAGTGTCAGTGTCATTATCCTGTACCCCGAGTGTCAGCGTCATTATCCTGTACCCCGAGTGTCAGTGTCATTATCCTGTACCCCAAGTGTCAGTGTCATTATCCTGTACCCCAAGTGTCAGTGTCATTATCCTGTACCCCCAGTGTCAGTGTCATTATCCTGTACCCCGAGTGTCATTATCCTGTACCCCAAGTGTCAGCGTACAGTATATGTGTATGACTTGTTGTACAGTAAATAGTCAGTATACACAGGGGTGCACCTAGCCTTCCTGCTGCCTGAGGCGAAAACTGAAACAGCGCCACACAGTGTTGGACTTGGGCTCCGTGGGCCCACCAGTAAAATGTGTTCTCCTTGGCCCCACTGAAAATCTACATACAAATATTATCTGTTGATACAATGGCAGGCAGCTACAAGAAGCTACAAGATGATTGATTATGGGGGCCTCTGCAGCGACTTTGTGAAGGTGGCTCCTTGGAGAAAGAGGATGTTGGCTGCCCCTGTACCTAGATGTCATCTCAGCCACCTGATGCATCTCTAGTAAAAAACTGGATAAGCTACCCAAGTTTTTTGTATGAACATATGTTATCTAAGATGCTGTACGTGGCATATCTATATCTAGTGCTGTGCCATGGGCCCCTTGTGTAGGGGGTGGGGTACTAGGGGCCCACCTTGCTCAAGGGCAACCTGGTAGATTCCTCTGTTCCCTTTTGGGCCAGTCCAAGCCTGGCTCCGCATATTCCGTCCGTCCAATGCTTCTGATACCTTTCCCGAGCTGGACGGAGTGACCACAGTCACCAGCCGAAGAAAACCCAACGTTCTCCACCTCCTCCATATCTGGTGCCAGCTGTTTCCCTCATCTCCCCCCTCAACAACTCAACCCCCATTGTTGGCAACCTACAGTGGCAACATTTTCGGTTCTCTCAGAAGGATTAAAACCATAAAATGTCCTTTTTTCCCTCGGTGACTAAGAACAGCAAACATAGACCTAACAGAGACTAATTGACTTGCAAATGAATCGTTTGTCCCTGCGCCTAATAATTACTGCTAACGATTTATTTTCCCATTTCTTTTTCTTCCGTCCCGTCCGCCACTTTCTCTCGCTTTCAGAGGGCACATCCACAGCTGACCCCAAAATCCACATTTTTTAAACTCCTCTATGGGCGACAGTCTGTAGCCCTAATGACAGAGGGTGATCAGAGGTAACGTGTGCATCATTACGATACACAGCTGTTTGCTCAATTCCCACGATTCGGTGCCAGCTCTTAGCTTACCGTCGGAGAAAAGAATCCAATGGTGGGGGGGGGACGGGGACGGGAGATGGGTTGAAGGGTTACCAGTCCCTGTCTTTTTCAATTACGTGTACATGAGCGAGCAGAGGGATGCGCTAGGAAGGAAGAGGCAATGACTCAAGTGAACTGTGGAATTTGCTGTCACAGTAAAGGGTTGGGAACCGGCTTAGGAAAAGAGGCTCTTTGTTTCAGACCATGGTCCGAGCTTCTAAGTAGAGCACAGAGCAGGGGTTGTCGGAAGTAAAGCCCTCTCTTGTATTTTCCACCATTCATTGGTGGCCACAGAACATTGTGAATACCCCGAGCAGCTTTATCTTGATTACAGCAAATCGTCCCTTGTTACCAGTTTACCCCATTTACCGATGTTTGTGCCTCCTTTATATGCAGACTGGCAACTGTGTCACAGATTAAAAAAAATTGGATTGTTTTTGTAATCAACCAGGAATTATTTTTTTTTCTGGACGCGGGAACCCCACTGCGACATTCTCACGGCTCGAATATGGCAAAGGCTTCAGTGAGATGACAACTGAATGGAGCCAGCAAGCATGGCATGGGCACCTATTAAGCCTTGGAGGACACTAGGCATCGTGCCACCGATAGAATTCAAGCCTGAATAAAATTAGCTAATAGCTGGATGCTGGGAAAAGAAAGCAGGGGTATAGGGGAAGGATTTAAGAAAAAAAACAAATGTTAAAAAAGAGAAGGTTGAATTTAGATGCTTTGTTCTAGTAGATGATGCAACTAGGATAATGGCCTCATCCTCTGTCGGGAATGGTGGCCACATATCGGTATGTGGTGAGGACCTCATGGAAACGCAAAATGATGGGATCTTCTCGTGTCCTACGTCTAGAGATTATCGTTTTCATGGCTCATAAGTTGTATTTGGATATAAACTCAACCATGTATGGCCAGGTTAATGCACTCTCAACCTCAGAGTGTGGGTCCTTTTACACAGGCCGTTGACCGGGAATGCCAAACGCTCATTCCCGATTATCGCCCTGAGTAAATATGTAGTCGATCCCCAGACGAAGGAGCAAAAAATACCCCTTAGTTGTGTGATTGTGTACCAAAAATTGTCTTTTGTCAGCAACATATTGCGCTGTGTAAACTACAGATGTGCGTCTGTGTACTTCACTACATCTGTCATCATATGGCAGAGAGGATCAGGACCAAAGCTACACTCAGTATTCATATACAACATTTACTTATCCTGCACTGATCCTGAGTTACATCCTGCATTATACTCCAGAGCTGCACTCACTATTCTGCTGGTGCAGTCACTGTGTACATACATTACTTATCCTGTACTGATCCTGAGTTACATCCTGTATTATACTCCAGAGCTGCACTCACTATTCTGCTGGTGCAGTCACTGTGTACATACATTACTTATCCTGTACTGATCCTGAGATACATCCTGTATTATACTCCAGAGCTGCACTCACTATTCTGCTGGTGCAGTCACTGTGTACATACATTACTTATCCTGTACTGATCCTGAGTTACATCCTGTATTATACTCCAGAGCTGCACTCGCTATTCTGCTGGTGCAGTCACTGTGTACATACATTACTTATCCTGTACTGACCCTGAGTTACATCCTGTATTATACTCCGGAGCTGCACTCACTATTCTGCTGGTGCAGTCACTGTGTACATACATTACTTATCCTGTACTGATCCTGAGTTACGTCCTGTATTATACTCCAGAGCTGCACTCACTATTCTGCTGGTGCAGTCACTGTGTACATACATTACTTATCCTGTACTGATCCTGAGTTACATCCTGTATTATACTCCAGAGCTGCACTCACTATTCTGCTGGTGGAGTCACTGTGTACATACATTACTTATCCTGTACTGACCCTGAGTTACATCCTGTATTATACTCCAGAGCTGCACTCACTATTCTGCTGGTGGAGTCACTGTGTACATACATTACTTATCCTGTACTGATCCTGAGTTACATCCTGTATTATACCCCAGAGCTGCACTCACTATTCTGCTGGTGCAGTCACTGTGTACATACATTACTTATCCTGTACTGATCCTGAGTTACATCCTGTATTATACTCCAGAGCTGCACTCACTATTCTGCTGGTGCAGTCACTGTGTACATACATTACTTATCCTGTACTGATCCTGAGTTACATCCTGTATTATACTCCAGAGCTGCACTCACTATTCTGCTGGTGGAGTCACTGTGTACATACATTACTTATCCTGTACTGATCCTGAGTTACATCCTGTATAATACTCCAGAGCTGCACTCACTATTCTGCTGGTGCAGTCACTGTGTACATACATTACTTATCCTGTACTGATCCTGAGTTACATCCTGTATTATACTCCAGAGCTGCACTCACTATTCTGCTGGTGCAGTCACTGTGTACATACATTACTTATCCTGTAGTGATCCTGAGTTACATCCTGTATTATACTCCAGAGCTGCACTCACTATTCTGCTGGTGCAGTCACTGTGTACATACATTACTGATCCTGTACTGATCCTGAGTTACATCCTGTATTAATACTCCAGAGCTGCACTCACTATTCTGCTGGTGCAGTCACTGTGTACATACATTACTTATCCTGTACTGATCCTGAGTTACATCCTGTATTATACTCCAGAGCTGCACTCACTATTCCTGCTGGTGCAGTCACTGTGTACATACATTACTTATCCTGTACTGATCCTGAGTTACATCCTGTATTATACTCCAGAGCTGCACTCACTATTCTGCTGGTGCAGTCACTGTGTACATACATTACTTATCCTGTACAGATCCTGAGTTACATGCCTGTATTATACTCCAGAGCTGCACTCACTATTCTGCTGGTGCAGTCACTGTGTACATACATTACTTATCCTGTACTGATCCTGAGTTACATCCTGTATTATACTCCAGAGCTGCACTCACTATTCTGCTGGTGCAGTCACTGTGTACATACATTACTTATCCTGTACTGATCCTGAGTTACATCCTGTATTATACTCCAGAGCTGCACTCACTATTCTGCTGGTGCAGTCACTGTGTACATACATTACTTATCCTGTACTGATCCTGAGTTACATCCTGTATTATACTCCAGAGCTGCACTCACTATTCTGCTGGTGCAGTCACTGTGTACATACATTACTTATCCTGTACTGATCCTGAGTTACATCCTGTATATACTCCAGAGCTGCACTCACTATTCTGCTGGTGCAGTCACTGTGTACATACATTACTTATCCTGTACTGATCCTGAGTTACATCCTGTATTATACTCCAGAGCTGCACTCACTATTCCGCTGGTGCAGTCACTGTGTACATACATTACTTATCCTGTACTGATCCTGAGTTACATCCTGTATTATACTCCAGAGCTGCACTCACTATTCTGCTGGTGCAGTCACTGTGTACATACATTACTTATCCTGTACTGATCCGAGTTACATCCTGTATTATACTCCAGAGCTGCACTCACTATTCTGCTGGTGCAGTCACTGTGTACATACATTACTTATCCTGTACAGATCCTGAGTTACATGCTGTATTATACTCCAGAGCTGCACTCACTATTCTGCTGGTGCAGTCACTGTGTACATACATTACTTATCCTGTACTGATCCTGAGTTACATCCTGTATTATACTCCAGAGCTGCCTCACTATTCTGCTGGTGCAGTCACTGTGTACATACATTACTTATCCTGTACTGATCCTGAGTTTTACATCAGACACGGAGGCTTCATATTGCTTTCTCTTCCTTTACTGATCACCATAGCAGCAAGGAGAAACAAAAAACAAATGCAAATGGTCACCATAGCAACCCATATGTCCCACCCCTACAGCCCCAATATAAGGCTGCGTCCAAGGCGGTACTTCCTCTTTCTTGCTGCTCACCAGATAAGTGACATTTTATTTTATCTGCTGACTGTTATTCCCTAAGAGTTTAATTCTGGCTATTCCCCGGGTTATATTTCTCCCCTGGGGTTTGTTTTCTCCCTTTAGGTGTTTACGTTTAGGCAGCGAGATATAGATATATATTTTATCTTTGTTTCCCCTGTCGGGGCATCCTCTGCCTACCCCAGTAGTACTGGGACCTGATCGCGCGCGGCGTTTTCCCTGGGGCCCCTTCCGCTCGTCCCCTCTCTTCTACAGCAGGTAGCAGGGTTATGTGCAGTGCCATCGGATCTGTGGTCTAACTCTGTTTATCCCCTGGGACTTTTACTTGGGACTCCCCTCAGTGCCGGGCCGATTCTCTGGCCTTGCCGCCATTTTACCTCCCCTGTGCTGGGCACTCCCCTCTGGCACGCCCCTCACCTTGCGCGCGTCTTCGCTCTGGTCGGCGCCCTTTTCTCCCCGCTTTCGCGCTCACTCTGGCTGTCTGGAGCGAGATCTCGCGAGATTCCGGCGGCCATTTTGGTTCCCGTTCCCGCGAGATCTCGCTTCATCCGGTCTCCTGCGTGACGGCTGCCGGTTCCTCTGTGTTAGCGCTCCTCTCCTCTCGCTCCTGGGGTGATTAACCCCTCAGTTAACTGGCGCTGCGTTTTCTTTGGCCTCCGGCTCTCCTCTCTGCCCTCTCCTTACAGGTGCCCTGTTTCTTTTACTTAGCAGCATGGACCCCTCGGCCCAATCTCCCCCTAGGGGTGGAACCTCTGGCAATATTAGTCTCCCTGGCTCAGACTCACAGGCGCAACTCATCCAGCGCTCTGTGTCTGATGCAATCCTGCAGGCCATGGGTTCCATGTCCACGGTTTTGTCCCAGACCATCTCCCAGGCCCTGTCTGCACACCCCCTAGCTGGGGCCAGACTTGCTCCACCTGAGACTGCACAGCACTCTTTTGCTGCTGAACCTCCTGTGGGACAGGAGACGATGACCGGTGTGTTGATGACCACCCCAGACGACGCGCTGAGGTCGCGTAAGAGAGCTTGTCCCCGCCAGGCTGACAAATCGCGGGTGTGGAAGCACGCTAGAGCCCTAGCGGATGCCGTCTCTGACTCGGATCTGGGTTCGGGCCCGGAGGATCCAGCAGAGGCTTCTGATTTTTCTGAGGAGGATGACTCCCCTCGGGGGTCCGACCCCATTGCCACTCCCCCTGCTATGCCTTTAGCTGTAGGTTCCTCCACTACCTCAGCTGACAATTTACCTTTGGATTCCTCCGGGGCCCCCATGTTTGATCCTGAGGCCCTCCATCATCCCAGATCAGCGGAGTGGCTCCCCGATTCCCAGATTAGCAGCTATCTGGAGCATTGGGCCCGTCGTCCTCTGTCCAAAGAGGCGCGCAGTAAACTACGGGCTGAGTGTCCTCGGCCCATTATACCCCATAAGGTCTGCGACACGCCCGTCGTGGACCCAAAGATGACCCAGTTTTTGTCTAAGTCTGGGTGGAATGCCAAGAAGGGTTTGGATTCGGCCCTTAGAGGCTGCCAGGATAAGCTACTGGATATTTTCGGTCCACTGGCAAAGATTATGGAGTTGGCGGAGTCCGCCAGACAGGAGGGTTCCCACATTGACCCGGAGGAGCTCACGGGCTGGGCCCAGAGGGCGATTTGCATCGCCGGGGGAACCAATGCGTCCCTATCTGTGGAGAGGCGCAAGGCCATCCTGCTTAGGATAGACCCCAAGCTCATTAATCTCGCCCAGACGGAGACGGGCAAAGAGGCGGAAGGCCTACTTTTTGGGGACTCCTTTATTAAGGACCTCAGCCGCTTCGTCGGCACGTTTTCCGCTCTGGACAAGGCGCAGGCCACTATGCGCAAAGTCTTCCAGGGCCGGGTCTCTCACAGGGCCGGCAGCAACAGGGGCCGTCTGTCCGGCCGTTCCAGCACCCGAGGCAGGGGTGTTTCCAGAGGCTCCTTCTCCCAGCGAGCTGCGTTTCAAGACCAGCGGTCTCCCCAGACGTTCTTCCCATCCAGAGGGGGACAATGGCGCTCCCGTTCCTTCCGAGGAAACACGGCTCCCCGCAAGTTTTCCGGTAAGTCAGACCCCGGTCGGGGATTCTTCGGTACCTTATGTAGGGGGCAGACTTCGGCATTTTTTACCCGCTTGGGAACTAATCACATCAGACCCGTGGGTTCTGGGGACGGTCAGGGGCTTCTCCATAGAGCTCATAGACACCCCTTGCTCGGTACAGCTCCCGCCGGCCCCTCTTCGGAGGGGATCGGACTCCGCTCGGGTGGACGAGGAGCTCTCTTCCCTTTTCCTCAAGGGGGCCATAGAGAGAGCTCACGGTCACTCAAGGGGGGTGATAAGCAACATTTTCTTAGTCCAGAAGAAAGGGGGGCAGATGCGTCCCGTCATCAATCTCCGGGCGCTAAACAGCATCGTGCGGTACCGACACTTCAAGATGGAGGGCATCCATCTACTTCGGGACCTCCTCTCCCCCGGGGATTGGCTCGTGAAGCTGGATCTGAAGGACGCGTACCTGACGGTCTCGGTGGCCCCCCAGTCCAGGGATCTCCTTCGTTTCCTCTGGAAGGGCGAGGTTTGGAGATTCACATGCCTTCCATTCGGCTTGTCGTCGGCTCCGTGGTGTTTCACCAAGCTCCTGCGTCCGGTCATGGCCTGGCTGAGGAGTCGCGGGGTGCGCCTCATAATTTATCTGGACGACATCCTCCTGATGCATCAGTCCAGATCGTCGCTGCTGCAACACCTCCGATGGACGTCGGATCTCCTGGAGTCGCTCGGTTTCCTACTCAACTTGGAGAAGTCTTGGCTCACTCCCTCCCAGAGGTTGGACTTCCTCGGCTTCACGGTGGACTCGATCTCGGAATCCCTCAGCCTGCCGGGGGACAAGTTACGGTCCATTCGCAAGGAACTGCGACGGGCGTTGACCAATGCCCACCTGTCCCTGCGTCATCTAGCCCGCATCATCGGCCTGCTGGCATCCTCCATACAGGCGGTCTTCCCGGCGCCCTTGCATTACCGGGCCCTACAGCGCTTGAAGATTGCGCACCTCCGCTCGGGGGCCTCCTTTGCGGACATGGTGGACTTGGATGCGGAGGCCAAGGAAGAGATCCGTTGGTGGATCGCCAATCTGGAAGCTTGGAACGGCAGGGCGATTTTTGGCTTCCAGCCGGAGTTCACCATCGAGTCGGATGCCAGCCTTCAGGGCTGGGGAGCACACTGCGACGGGGTCTCCACCGGGGGGCCTTGGTCGCAGGTCGAGACGCGCTTGCACATCAATGCCTTAGAGTTGCTGGCCGGCTCTTTGGCCGTCAAGAGTTTTACCAACGGTTTGGCCAATGCATGTATCCGTCTCCGGATGGACAATATTTCAGCGGTTCGCTACATCAACCGTTTGGGCGGAACCCAGTCGGCTACCCTGGCGGGGTTGGCGAAGGATTTTTGGGCGTATTGTCTCTCCAGGGACATCATGGTGCAAGCCGAGTACCTGCCGGGACTTCACAACGTACGGGCGGATTGGAGTTCCCGCCATCTTACGGACGGCAGCGACTGGCAGTTGGACCCGTCGATTTTCTCGGAGGTGTCGTCCAGATGGGGACCCTTTTCCGTGGACTTGTTCGCCTCCCGGCTCAACGCTCACCTCCCTCGGTTCTACAGTTGGCGCCCGGATCCGGAGGCGATGGCGGCGGACGCGTTTCTGCAGGACTGGTCCTCCGGCCTTCTCTATGCTTTTCCCCCATTCATGATGATTCCTCGGATGCTTCTCCAGGTGCGTCGCCATCGGGCGGAGTTGGTGGCGATAGTCCCGTTCTGGGAATCTCAGGTATGGTTCCCGTCTCTCCTGGAGCTTCTGGTGGACATCCCAGTCCTTCTTCCGAACCCGACCTCTCTCCTGCGCTGCCCTCAGGGGACTCTCCACCCCCTGCTCCTGGACGGATCCCTTCGTTTGATGGCCTGCCGGCTCTCAGGACTCCAGGAGCGGTCGACGGAATTTCGGAGGCAGCTAGGCGCCTCTTGGACGACGCTTGGGCTCCCGGCACCCGAAAATCTTATCGGGCGGCCTGGCGAACTTGGGCTGGCTGGTGCGTGGAACGGGACCTGGATCCCGTTTCAGCTCCTGTAGCTCAGTTGCTTCAATTCCTCACCTCTCTGTTTGAAGGGGGTAAGGCTTACAGGACGATCAACCTTTTTCGTTCGGCGATCTCTTCATCGCACCTGGGGTTTGATGGCGTTCCGGCAGGACAGCATCCTTCCGTTTCGCGCCTCCTCCGAGGCGCACGTCTTTCTCGGCCTCCCCGCCCGAGGTTTTCTTCCACTTGGGATGTTTCCCTGGTACTTACCTTTTTGTCCTCTTGGCCTTCCAATGCTGACCTTTCCTTACGTCAGCTTTCCGCGAAGTTGCTCACGCTCTTTTGCTTGATTTCTTGTAAAAGAGTTTCTGATGTGCGGGCTCTGGACCACGACGCCAGATCCTTCACCCCGGAGGGCGTGTCATTTAACATTTCAAGACGCACGAAAACGAGCATCCGGGTCGTTTCGTATCCCAGCTTTCCAGCTTCCCCGGCCTTGTGTCCGGTAGCTTGCTTGAGAGAGTACGAGGCCAGGACTCGTCCTCACAGGTCTCCGACTGTGCCGCAGTTGTTTCTCTCCATCCGTCACCCGTTCGGCCCGGTGACTAGCCCCACCTTGGCCCGTTGGTTAAAATGGGTTATGGCTCTTGCCGGTGTGGACACTTCGGTGTTTACAGCTCATTCGGCGCGCGGGGCGGCGTCTACCTCCTTGGCGGTCTCGGGTGCTCGCCTGGAGGACATCCTGCGATTGGCGGACTGGTCGAGTTCCTCCACGTTCCGTGAGTATTATTTCCGTCCTCCTCCTCATTTATTTGATCCCTTGGTTAACCAGCTTTGAACTAGCAATATGAAGCCTCCGTGTCTGATGTAAAACTTAATGATTTTCCTAGTCTACGACGTAAAGTCATAGTTTTATTAAGACACGGAGGCGAATATTGCCCTCCCTTCCCTCCCCTGGACTCTGGTTGTATGGGGGGGGGTATGTTCGGCCGCTTACCTCTACTTAGTGGGTAGGCAGGGTTTTGGGTCTGTTAGTACGCTGGGAGGGTTCAGTTGTTCGCCATTATGTGCTCGTGCTTGAATGTATGCTTACCATCGTCCTGGGCCTGTGGTGTCCACTGGAGATGGGTTTTGGCTGGTGCCATGACCTCGCTTTATCGGTGTTTATCTCTCTTGTTCTTTCAGGTTGAGTCTTCATGCCTTTGATTGCTCCTGTTTTGGATGAGGTTGTTCCCTCCGGCTCCTGCTGCTTCCACGTTGGATGTGCTGGGAGTCTTGGATGTTGGTTCCAGTCCGTCTCCTGATGTGGATCCTGTCGCTGGAGAGTTCCTGCTTGGATTCTGAGGGGTTCGTTGGCGCGGATTGTTCTTGGACTGTTCCTGAGTTGCTGTTCGTTGGTTGTTATGGACTGGTTCGCAGAGAAAGAGGAAGTACCGCCTTGGACGCAGCCTTATATTGGGGCTGTAGGGGTGGGACATATGGGTTGCTATGGTGACCATTTGCATTTGTTTTTTGTTTCTCCTTGCTGCTATGGTGATCAGTAAAGGAAGAGAAAGCAATATTCGCCTCCGTGTCTTAATAAAACTATGACTTTACGTCGTAGACTAGGAAAATCATTAAGTTACATCCTGTATTATACTCCAGAGCTGCACTCACTATTCTGCTGGTGCAGTCACTGTGTACATACATTACTTATCCTGTATTTCTTTTATTGAAATTTAAAAAACATAAATAAAAAACTACATAAATCACACCAAAACATAACAAAACCCAAAGCAAATATACAGGACATAATGCACCTCAGCACGGTACAGACAACACTCACTTCCCCCACAGAACAGCCACTATATAGAGGATTTATAATATTTAGGCCTCATGCACACGACCGTTGTGTGCACCCGTGGCCGTTGTGCCGTTTTCCGTTTTTTTCTGCGGCTCCATTGACTTTCAATGGGGCCGTAGAAAACTCGGCTTGTGCACCGTTTTTACACCGCGCCCGTGACCCGTGTTTCGAGGCCGTGAAAAAAATATAACCTGTCCTATTTTTTTCACGGCCAACGGTTCACGGGCCCATTCAAGTCAATGGGTCCGTGAAAGAACACGGATGCACACAAGATTGGCATCCGTGTCCGTGATCCGTGGCCGTAGGTTGCTTTCATACAGACGGATCCGAAGATCCGTCTGCATAAAAGCTTTTTCTGATCTAAGTTTTCACTTCGTGAAAACTCATTTCCGACAGTATATTCTAACACAGAAGCGTTCCCATGGTGATGGGGACGCTTCAGGTTAGAATATACTGAAAAACTGTGTACATGACTGCCCCCTGCTGCCTGGCAGGTGCTGCCAGGCAGCAGGGGGCAGACCCCCCCCCCCCTGTTTTTAACTCATTTGTGGCCAGTGCGGCCGCCCCCCCCCCCCCTCCCTCCCCTGTAGTTAACTTCTTGGTAGCCAGCCCCCCCTCCCTCCCCTGTAGTTAACTAATTGGTGTCCAGTGGGCCCCCCCTCCGTCCGCTATAGATAACTCATTGGTGTCCAGTGGGCCCCCCCTCCGTCCGCTATAGATAACTCATTGGTGTCCAGTGGGCCCCCCCTCCGTCCGCTATAGATAACTCATTGGTGTCCAGTGGGCCCCCCCTCCGTCCGCTATAGATAACTCATTGGTGGCCAGTGGGCCCTCTCCCCTCCCACCCCCTCCTAATTAAAATCGCCCCCCTATCATTGGTGGCAGTGGTGAGTACCGATCGGAGTCCCAGTGTAATCGCTGGGGCTCCGATCGGTAACCATGGCAACCGGGACGCTACTGCAGTCCCGGTTGCCATGGTAGCTTAGCAATTTGTAGAAGCTTCATACTTACCTGAAGAGCAGCGATGTCTGTGACCGGCCGGGAGCTCCTCCTACTGGTAAGTGACAGGTCTGTGCGGCGCATTGCTTATAGCACAGACCTGTCACTTACCAGTAGGAGGAGCTCCCGGCCGGTCACAGACATCGCAGCTCTTCAGGTAAGTATGAAGCTTCTACAAATTGCTAAGCTACCATGGCAACCGGGACTGCAGTAGCGTCCCGGTTGCCATGGTTACCGATCGGAGCCCCAGCGATTACACTGGGACTCCGATCGGTACTCACCACTGCCACCAATGATAGGGGGGCGATTTTAATTAGGAGGGGGAGGGAGGGGAGAGGGCCCACTGGCCACCAACGAGTTATCTACCGCGGAGGGAGGGGGGGCCCACTGGACACCAATGAGTTATCTATAGCGGACGGAGGGGGGGCCCACTGGACACCAATGAGTTATCTATAGCGGACGGAGGGGGAGCCCACTGGCCACCAACGAGTTAACTACAGGGGAGGGAGGGGGGGCCCACTGGACACCAACGAGTTTACTACAGGGGAGGGAGGGGGGGGGGCGGCCGCACTGGCCACCAATGAGTTAACTACAGGGGAGGGAGGGGGGGGCGGCCGCACTGGCCACCAATGAGTTAAAAACAGGGGGGGGGGGGGGTCTGCCCCCTGCTGCCTGGCAGCACCTGCCAGGCAGCAGGGGGCAGTCATGTACACAGTTTTTCAGTATATTCTAACCTGAAGCGTCCCCATCACCATGGGAGCGCCTCTGTGTTAGAATATACTGTCGGATCTGATTTTCACGATGTAGCTCATATCCGACAGTATATTCTAACATAGAGGCGTTCCCATGGTGATGGGGACGCTTCAAGTTAAAATATACCATCGGATTGGAGAAAAGTCCAATCCGATGGTATAAAAGAACTCCAGACTTTACATTGAAAGTCAATGGGGACGGATCCGTTTGAAATGGCACCATATTGTGTCAACTTCAAACGGATCCGTCCCTATTGACTTGCATTGTAATTCAGGACGGATCCGTTTGGCTCCGCACGGCCAGGCGGACGCCAAAACGACTTTTTTTTCATGTCCGTGGATCCTCCAAAAATCAAGGAAGACCCACGGACGAAAAAACGGTCACGGATCACGGACCCACGGACCCAGTTTTTGCGGGCCGTGAAAAAAAACTGTCGTGTGCATGAGGCCTTACAATAATAATTTCACTATTAATATACTAACATTCCTGATCCGGTTGCACCCTACCTACACACAGCGAAATACAATGAAATACTGAAATCTTACCCCAAAAACTTACAAAAATCCCACACAAACACACCAATACAACACACATATGCATTTTTTTCTTTTTCTGGGCTCTGAGCTGGTTCTGCATCCCGTGCCCCCAGTACATGATAACAGACGTCCATGAACCAGCCCAGGATTTTCTCATATACCCCAAAGTCCCACAGAACCCTCCCCCCATTTACCCACCATCCAACCTAACACTACACCCAACAACTCCAATGATAAAAGCTATACATCCCTGAAATGCTATTATACAGAAGCCTACACGAGGCAGGGGTGAGATCAGACATTAGGATGATGAGAGAAATCCCATGGAAATTCTGGTTCTGAGTTTCCCTTTAAATCCCATATTACCTAAATCTATACTTTTTGGCGGAAATTCTGTAATTGACAGGAAAAATAACCCGGGTGATGCAGAGGCGCAACAGCAGTCGCTTCCTACTGACAGGCTGAAAAAAGCACTAAGTGACAGATGTCAGCTAGTTCTTCCAGCGCGGTGTGAAGGAAGGTGAGACAGCTTTCACCGCATATTAATGTAAGTCGGAGTGACAGCTTCTATAACAGCATTCTCATAGACAGAGAGCCAGAACACACGGCAGAAGATGAGGGAAGAATAAGATGTACCAAAAACTCCAGCCTGCTCTTAAAGAGAAAAGCCCTCTCCATATGCCCTAAAATAAGGATGAAGGGAAGTGTCCTCCTAATCTGGTCACCTGTCTATGACCAAGATAGGTCAAGTTCCGGAAAGCAATGTATACTAAAGTTTTACCATCTGCCCACCCCTTTCTATAGGGTGTACCTATAGACCTAACACTAAAAGTAGTGCATATGATCACACCCCAAAATGAAGAGAGACCAGACCCCCTAAACTAAATACAAACTCCAGACCAGACCTCCTAAACTCATACAGGCCCGAAACCATACCTACTAAACGAATACAGACCCAGATCAGACCTCCTAAACAAACAAACAAAAAACTCCAGACCAGACCTCCTAAATGAATACAGATCCCAAACCAGATCTACTAAATTAATACAGACCCATTATCAGACCTCCTAAACTAATACAGGCCCCAGACCAGACCTTCTAAACTAATACAGGCTTCTGACCAGACCTTCTAAACTAATAAAGACCACCGACCAGACCTTCTAAATGAATACATACCCCAGACCACCTAAACGAATACATACCCCAGACCAGACCTCCTAAACTAATACAAACCACAGAGCAGGCCTCCTAAACTAATATAGGCCCCAGACCAGAACTTCTAAGCTAATAAAGACCCCGGACCAGACCTCCTAAACGAATACATACCCCAGACCACCCAAACTAATACAGACCCCCTAAACGAATACAGGCCCCAGACCAGACCTTCTAAACGAATACAGACCCCAGACCAGACCTCCTAAACTAATACAGACCCCAGACCAGATCTTCTAAACTAATATAGGCCCCAGACCAGACCTTCTAAACTAATACAGGCCCCAAACCAGACCTTCTAAACGAATACAGGCCCCAGACCAGACCTTCTAAACGAATACAGGCCCCAGACCAGACCTTCTAAACGAATACAGGCCCCAGACCAGACCTTCTAAACGAATACAGGCCCCAGACCAGACCTTCTAAACGAATACAGGCCCCAGACCAGACCTTCTAAACGAATACAGGCCCCAGCCCAGACCTTCTAAACGAATACAGGCCCCAGCCCAGACCTTCTAAACGAATACAGGCCCCAGCCCAGACCTTCTAAACGAATACAGGCCCCAGCCCAGACCTTCTAAACGAATACAGGCCCCAGCCCAGACCTTCTAAACGAATACAGGCCCCAGCCCAGACCTTCTAAACGAATACAGGCCCCAGCCCAGACCTTCTAAACGTATACAGGCCCCAGCCCAGACCTTCTAAACGAATACAGGCCCCAGCCCAGACCTTCTAAACGAATACAGGCCCCAGACCAGACCTTCTAAACGAATACAGGCCCCAGACCAGACCTTCTAAACGAATACAGGCCCCAGACCAGACCTTCTAAACGAATACAGGCCCCAGACCAGACCTTCTAAACGAATACAGGCCCCAGACCAGACCTTCTAAACGAATACAGGCCCCAGACCAGACCTTCTAAACGAATACAGGCCCCAGACCAGACCTTCTAAACGAATACAGGCCCCAGACCAGAGCTTCTAAACGAATACAGGCCCCAGACCAGACCTTCTAAACGAATACAGGCCCCAGACCAGACCTTCTAAACGAATACAGGCCCCAGACCAGACCTTCTAAACGAATACAGGCCCCAGACCAGACCTTCTAAACTAATACAGGCCCCAGACCAGACCTTCTAAACTAATACAGGCCCCAGACCAGACCCCCTAAACTAATACAGGCCCCAGACCAGACCCTCTAAACTAATAAAGACCCCAGACCTCCTAAATTAATACAGACCCCTTAACAAATTGAGACCCCTAAACTAATACAGACCTGAGTCCCTAGAAGAATATAGACCCCAGATTACATGTCCACCATGATGTGCCAGTATACAGTAACATGCCCCAAGTAGATGCCCCCATATTGTGCCACAGAAAAGAAAAAAAACACTTATACTTACCTCCACGCTGGCAGCTATGCCTGTCTCTTCCGGCCTGTGTCCCCTGCAGTATGAAGCCCGGCTCAGGCGAACACAATGAGGTCATCGCGCCGCCTGCGCTGGCCTCCTATAGTGCCTGCAGCTTTTCAGTGGCACAGGAAAGGGAGACGCCTCTCCCTTGCCCTGCTGCAGCGTTTATTTGTACCGCTGTCCTGAGGATGGTGATACAGATGAATGTAGCGAGATGAGCACTTCCACAATAGAAGCGCTCAGCTCCCGCTGCTGCCGCTAGGGCAACGGATCGGGATTGAGCCGGTAATTTTAACAACTGGATCTAGAAAACTGGAGGGAACCGGCTGAATCCCATGCCTTCCCAAAATGAATACAGATCCCCTAAATGAATATAGACCACTAGACTAGACTCCCTAAACCAGGGGTGCACAACCCGCGGCCTGCACAGAGACACAGCTGATAGTCTGCCATATTGGTGCCCGCGGCAGAGGGGGGCCCGGAGCACTCTGAAGGCCCCGCCCCCTGCAACTGCCCTCACTACATTCGGCTCCCAGCGCCGTGGAACACACAGGTCCTCCCCCGGCACAGGGGAGCCCGGAGCGATCAGAAGGCTCTGCCCCCTGCAGCTGCGCTCACTACTTAGCCGGCTCACAGCGCCAACACACAGATCCCCCCCCCCCCCCCCCGACCTCTCACTGACTGCGCGCTCCCTCGTGCGCCTGCACCACATCACATACTCGGCCAATCAGCATTAGCAGTGTGCAAATATCCTGCTGCTGATTGGCCGAGTGTATTGCCGGCAGGCAGCAGGCGCGTATCCAGTGTGGAAGAAGTTATTGAGTTGTGCTGCCCACCCGCCTCACCAGTGCCACCAAAAACAGTCACCCCACAGCCAGTCCGGACCTGTGCCACTGCCAGCCCATCCACACAGTAAGACACTGCCCCAGCCACAATCTTTACAACCAGGTATTCTATTAAAAAACCTTAAAGGGGTATTCCCATCATGGACAATGGGGGCATATCGCTAGCATATGCCCCCATTGTCTGATAGGTGCAGGTCCCACCACTGGGACTGCACCTCCAATGAGAACGGAGCTGGGAGCGCTGTGTCTCTGGAGGACTCCAGATTTCCCGGGGTCCGTCCACCACCAAGCGCTTCTCCCCGCCTCTCCCATAGAAGTGAATGGGAGCGTACCGCGCATGCGCAGCCCATGCTCCCATTTATTTCTATGAGAGTGACGGAAATAGCCGAGCCAGCGCTTGGCTATTTTTGGCGGCCCCATAGAAATGAATGGAGGGAGGCTGCACATGCGCAGTGCGCCCTCCTTCACTTTTGGGGCTCCGTTCTCTATATAGGTGCGGGTTCCAGTGGTGGGACCCGCACCTATAAGACAATGGGGGCATATCCTAGCGATATGCCTCCATTGTCCATGATGGGAATACCCCAAGTCATTAAAAAACCTTACCCCACGTGACTTCCAGGGGTGTGCGCCTCCGCGCAAGTGCAGTACCAGGGCATGGGTAAGCTAAAATTACAGTGAGCATTGACTCATGGACGCGCCCACGGACACCGCGCATGCGCTCTCAGGGGTAAATAGATCTGACTGTAATTTGTCTTGTTAAATCTCCTCACCCTCACACTGCGCACGTGCGGATTGTAAAATCTCCTTACCCCCACTACACAGCGCGCTTCATATTCATTGCTGGCTGGCTTCGATCAGGATCAGGTCGGTCTCTCTGTGTAGTGAGGGTAAGGAGATTTTACAATCCGCGCGTGCGCAGTGTGAGGGTGAGGAGATTTAACAAGACAAAAGACCGTCAGGTCTCCTTACCCCTGAGAGCGCATGCGCGGTGTCCGTGGGCGCGTCCATGAGTCAACGCTCACTGTAATTTTAGCTTACCCATGCCCCACACCCCCGGAAGTCACGTGGGGTAAGGTTTTTTAACAGAACACCAGATCATTATTGAAAAAAACTTCTGTACTAGTAACAGTCTCTCTTAGCCTGGCGCAAATGAAGATAAATGTACCAGGCCCGCTGTCCCCGCACCTAGGGCGGCTTAAAAACATGGTGTTAAAACATCTTAAAGTGTTCTGAAAAAAATGAGAGGTGAGCTCCAATTGGTTGCTATGGGCAACTAAGACAAGCTAATTAGTATCCATGTGTCCGAAAATACTCAAACTATTAAAATATAAATGTATACATCCCGTGCGGTGAATGGCGTAACGGGGAAAAATCTAAATGTCCGTTTTGGTTGCTTCCCAAAAAACTGAGTAAAAAGTGAGTAAAAAGCAAAGCAAAAATACTTTTTTTTTTTTTAAGGTTTAATTTTTTTAAAGGTATTAAAACACAAGAAAAACTTTCTAAATGTGGTATCGCTGTAATCGTACTGATTCACAGGATGAAGGGAACAGGTTAGTTTTACCACAACCGTAACCCGTAAAATATGGGGTTCCCTACTACGCCGTATGCAATAGTAAATGGCGCCATTAGAAAGTACAACTTGTCCCGCAAAAAACAACCCCTCATACGGCTATGTGAATGGAAAAAAAAAAAAAATTGTGCAGAAAGTAAAAAAAAAAATTCTAAAACTGAAAATTGCTGCGTCAGGAAGGGGTTGTCCCCATGTAAAGTATTACCTAAATAAATAACAGAGCTCCGTGGGATGGAGAACAAGGGGCTCACGAAGCGGTGGATGGGCCCCTCGTCGTCGGTATCCCAGCAGTCAGACCCCCTGAGGGTAGGCGATTTATCAATACTGGTGTAAAGTAGAACTGGCTGAGTTGCCCATAGCAACCAATCAGATTAAACCTTTTATTTTCCAAAGGAGCTGTGAAAAATGAAAGGTGGAATCTGATTGGTTGCTAGGGGCGAATAAACCAATGTTCCTTTTCACCAGCTTGGAGGAGGCTGTGAGGCAGGTATTTCATGTTTCATCCAAAGTGGATTCGCTCCTCCCTAACCCTGGGTTCACACCTGAGCGTTTCTGAGACGCGCGTATTTGTCGCACGTTTTTATGCGCGTTCTTTGCAATAGTAAACGCGCGTTTGTGTGATTGACTGCAGTGTTGTCCAATGAGTCTAGGGGCCAAAACGCGCGACAAACGCCCCAAAAAAAAGATCAAGAACTTGTTTATGCGTCGGGCGTTTTACAGCGCGTTCAAACGCGCTGTAAAACGCTCAAGTGTGAACCAGGGCCATAGGGAAGCATTGGTTTTCACGTGTTGAGCGTTTTACAGCGCGTTTGAACGCGCTGTAAAACGCTCAGGTGTGAACTTAGGGTAATAGCAACAAATCAGGGCTCGCCTTTCATCTTTTTCAGAACACCGGGGGGGGGGGGGGTGTTATTGGTTGCTAGGGGCAACTAAGACAGGTTTCCTTTAGGTTTGATATATGAGGTGGAAAACTCGCTCGTGTGAAAGGGGCCTAAATAAAATGTGCAGTTCTGAGAGGGCTGCAGCTCCACAGGAATGTGCAGGATTGGAGCAGAGGCCAAGCAGCAGCAGGTGGATCATCAGAAGAGCTGCCTGAGCAGGACACCCAGGTGAGGGGCTCCACCATTACATAGAGACCTGCATGTACAGCCTCCCCCACCATTACATAGAGACCTGCATGTACAGCCTCCCCCACCATTACATAGTGACCTGCATGTACAGCCTCCCCCACCATTACATAGTGACCTGCATGTACAGCCTCACCCACCATTACATAGAGACCTGCATGCCCGGCCTCTCCCACTATTACATAGAGACCTGCATGTACAGCCTCTCCCACCATTACATAGTGACCTGCATGTACAGCCTCCCCCACCATTACATAGAGACCTGCATGTACAGCCTCTCCCACCATTACATAGAGACCTGCATGTACGGCCTCTCCCACCATTACATAGAGACCTGCATGTACAGCCTCTCCCTCCATTACATAGTGACCTGCATGTACGGCCTCTCCCACCATTACATAGAGACCTGCATGCCCGACCTCTCCCACCATTACATAGAGACCTGCATGCCCGACCTCTCCCACCATTACATAAAGACCTGCATGCCCGACCTCTCCCACCATTACATAGTGACCTGCATGTACAGCCTCTCCCTCCATTACATAGTGACCTGCATGTACGGCCTCTCCCACCATTACACAGTGACCTGCATGTACAGCCTCTCCCACCATTACATAGAGACCTACATGTACAGCCTCTCCCACCATTACATAGAGACCTGCATGTACGGCCTCTCCCACCATTACATAGAGACCTGCATGTACGGCCTCTCCCACCATTACATAGAGACCTGCATCTACGGCCTCTCCCTCCATTACATAGAGACCTGCATGTACAGCCTCTCCCACCATTACATAGAGACCTGCATGTACGGCCTCTCCCACCATTACATAGAGACCTGCATGTACGGCCTCTCCCACCATTACATAGAGACCTGCATGTACGGCCTCTCCCACCATTACATAGTGACCTGCATGTACGGCCTCTCCCACCATTACATAGAGACCTGCATGTACGGCCTCTCCCACCATTACATAGAGACCTGCATGTACGGCCTCTCCCACCATTACATAGAGACCTGCATGTACGGCCTCTCCCACCATTACATAGAGACCTGCATGCCCGGCCTCTCCCACCATTACATAGAGACCTGCATGCCCGACCTCTCCCACCATTACATAGTGACCTGCATGTACAGCCTCTCCCACCATTACATAGTGACCTGCATGTACAGCCTCTCCCTCCATTACATAGTGACCTGCATGTACAGCCTCTCCCACCATTACATAGTGACCTGCATGTACAGCCTCTCCCACCATTACATAGAGACCTGCATGTACAGCCTCTCCCACCATTACATAGAGACCTGCATGTACGGCCTCTCCCATCATTACATAGTGACCTGCATGTACAGCCTCTCCCACCATTACATAGAGACCTGCATGTACAGCCTCTCCCACCATTACATAGAGACCTGCATGTACAGCCTCTCCCACCATTACATAGAGACCTGCATGTACGGCCTCTCCCACCATTACATAGAGACCTGCATGTACAGCCTCTCCCACCATTACATAGTGACCTGCATGTACAGCCTCTCCCACCATTACATAGAGACCTGCATGTACAGCCTCTCCCACCATTACATAGTGACCTGCATGTACGGCCTCTCCCACCATTACATAGAGACCTGCATGTACGGCCTCTCCCACCATTACATAGAGACCTGCATGTACGGCCTCTCCCACCATTACACAGTGACCTGCATGTACAGCCTCTCCCACCATTACATAGTGACCTGCATGTACAGCCTCTCCCACCATTACATAGAGACCTGCATGTACTGCCTCTCCCACCATTACATAGAGACCTGCATGTACGGCCTCTCCCACCATTACATAGAGACCTGCATGTACGGCCTCTCCCACCATTACATAGAGACCTGCATCTACGGCCTCTCCCTCCATTACATAGAGACCTGCATGTACAGCCTCTCCCACCATTACATAGAGACCTGCATGTACGGCCTCTCCCACCATTACATAGAGACCTGCATGTACGGCCTCTCCCACCATTACATAGAGACCTGCATGCCCGGCCTCTCCCACCATTACATAGAGACCTGCATGTACGGCCTCTCCCACCATTACATAGTGACCTGCATGTACGGCCTCTCCCACCATTACATAGAGACCTGCATGTACAGCCTCTCCCACCATTACATAGAGACCTGCATGTACGGCCTCTCCCACCATTACATAGAGACCTGCATGTACGGCCTCTCCCACCATTACATAGAGACCTGCATGTACGGCCTCTCCCACCATTACATAGAGACCTGCATGTACGGCCTCTCCCACCATTACATAGAGACCTGCATGTACGGCCTCTCCCACCATTACATAGAGACCTGCATGCCCGACCTCTCCCACCATTACATAGAGACCTGCATGTACGGCCTCTCCCTCCATTACATAGAGACCTGCATGTACGGCCTCTCCCTCCATTACATAGAGACCTGCATGTACGGCCTCTCCCACCATTACATAGAGACCTGCATGTACAGCCTCTCCCACCATTACATAGAGACCTGCATGTACGGCCTCTCCCACCATTACATAGAGACCTGCATGTACGGCCTCTCCCACCATTACATAGAGACCTGCATGTACGGCCTCTCCCACCATTACATAGAGACCTGCATGCCCGACCTCTCCCACCATTACATAGTGACCTGCATGTACAGCCTCTCCCACCATTACATAGTGACCTGCATGTACAGCCTCTCCCTCCATTACATAGTGACCTGCATGTACAGCCTCTCCCACCATTACATAGTGACCTGCATGTACAGCCTCTCCCACCATTACATAGAGACGTGCATGTACAGCCTCTCCCACCATTACATAGAGACCTGCATGTACGGCCTCTCCCACTATTACATAGAGACCTGCATGTACAGCCTCTCCCACCATTACATAGTGACCTGCATGTACGGCCTCTCCCACCATTACATAGAGACCTGCATGTACGGCCTCTCCCACCATTACATAGAGACCTGCATGTACGGCCTCTCCCTCCATTACATAGAGACCTGCATGTACGGCCTCTCCCTCCATTACATAGAGACCTGCATGTACGGCCTCTCCCACCATTACATAGAGACCTGCATGTACGGCCTCTCCCACCATTACATAGAGACCTGCATGTACGGCCTCTCCCACCATTACATAGAGACCTGCATGCCCGACCTCTCCCACCATTACATAGAGACCTGCATGCCCGACCTCTCCCACCATTACATAGAGACCTGCATGTACGGCCTTTCCCACCATTACATAGAGACCTGCATGTACGGCCTCTCTCACCATTACATAGAGACCTGCATGACCGGCCTCTCCCACCATTACATAGAGACCTGCATGTACAGCCTCCCCCACCATTACATAGGGACTTGCATGGACGGCCTCTCCCACCATTACATAGAGACCTGCATGCCTGACCTCTCCCTCCATTACATAGGGACCTGCATGTACGGCCTCTACCTCCATTACATAGGCACCTGCATGTACGGCCTCTCCCACCATTACATAGAGACCTGCATGCCCAACCTCTCCCACCATTACATAGAGACCTGCATGCCCGGCCTCTCCCTCCATTACATAGTGACCTGGATGCCCGGCCTCCCCCTCCATTACATAGGCACCTGCATGTCCGGCCTCCCCCTCCATTACATAGGGACCTGCATGCCCGGCCTCCCCCTCCATTACATAGGGACCTGCATGCCCGGCCTCTCCCACCATTACATAGGGACCTGCATGCCCGGTCTCTCCCACCATTACATAGGGACCTGCATGCATGGCCTCTCCCTCCATTACATAGGGACCTGCATGCCCGCCCCCCCCCCCTCCATTACATAGGGACCTGCATGCCCGGCCTCTCCATCCATTACATAGGCACCTGCATGCCCGGCCTCTCCCACCATTACATAGGCACCTGCATGCCCTGCCTCTCCCACCATTACATTCACATAGGGATGTTGGACTGTATGTAGGACCAGGTGGCGGGACGATCATACAGGGTCTGCAAACACGTCTGTGACTGAAAATCACATCTGTCCATCACAAGTACAGAAACGTCTGCGCCTGCCCTGAACAATATGGCCGCCCAGCCGGTGGCGGTGCTGTGCGGTTCTACCCTGTCAGGAATTGTTGTGTCGCGTGAGACTTGAGGTTAAACGAGGCGCTGCTGACACGCATTTATCAAACTGACTGAAAGAGAAACCATCTCTGTTGCCCATAGCAACCAATCACAGCGCAGCTTACATTTAGCTTTCTGCTCTGGAAACGTGAAAGCTGTGCTGTGATTGGTTGCTGTAGGACAATTGGTTAAATCTGCCCCATAGTTTTGGGTTGTACGTTTTTGTGCCCTGATTTTGGCTTCATGCACATGACCGTATGCGTTCTGCGGGCCGCAAAAACCCCTTTTAATTTAATGATGTATAATTTGCGGTCTAATGGCGCTGTTTACTATTGCATATGAGGCAGTGGGAAAAAATTCCGAAAAAAAAATTGTTTTAGGGGTTGTGGTTTTGTGGGCGATCTGTCGTTTTTATGGATACCATTTTGTAATGTGTGTGACTTTCTGAAGACTTTTTTGAGAGGTGAAGTGAGCAAACGTGCGCCCCTTTTAAAGACCGGACTTTCGGAAGTGGGGGGATTTTTCACGCCTAATTTGCACCAAATGATTTGAATGTCACAAAAGTTTGGATAAATTTGATGCCTCTTGAGAAACGCAGATCCCCAAAACATGGAAGACGTCCGTGTCACATCCGTTTTTTTTTTGTTTCAGACCCATTGACTTCAATGGGCCCGTGACCCATATTTTGCAGGATGTGGTGTCTCTTTTGTGGAAAAGATGGAACATGTCCGCAAAAAGGCTCGCAACAAAATCGGATGCAGCGCGGACGCCATCCGTATTTTGCGGACCAAGTAATACATATGGTCATGTGAAGGCAGGCTGCAATGATTCTGGCGACTTCACAGACCGCAAGTCATGAGCCACTTGCTCCAGACAAGTCGGGCGATAATTTGCGGTCACCCGATATTGATTCTACGTGGGTCTGGCTGGAATTCCTTGGCAGTAGAGGATCCGTCCCTGTTGTGCCCGGAGAGGCATTTTCACACTTTTTTTTTTGCGGTGCCCCTTCTGTTACATGGCAGCCCCCTCGCCCCCCTCCTCCAAAACCGGAGGCCACAGCCTGGAGGCTGCCTCTCAATAGAGACAAGGTCGGGCTCATCTCCGACAAATCCAATTATTGTTCTCAGCGTCTTCTCCCACCGCTGTGAACGTCTTGGTCTCTGTAGATGAGTCAGGACTTGGGAATGCCAGTCAGAAGTGGCATCCTGACTTGCTGGCAAGGGGGGGGGGGGGGTTAATGTTACGTGTCGATTCTTCCCGGCGGCCTTCGCCAGCTCCTCTCTCACGGCCTCTGAGTGGCATGCAGATCACGCTCGCAGTCAGACTGGCAAATCCTTTAATGGTGTCCTCAGTCTGCCGTGCCAGTTTTACCCCCTTGTGTGTGTGACACTTTTGGGCACTGGGCTCTACCCTCCCTTTGTTCGCCCAGCTGCTGCTTGCGGCAGCCTCAGTCGTGGCAAGGCAGCTGGGCAGACAATGGAAGTGGCACAGTCCGGCGTACACAGTCTGGTGGGAATATGAACACAAAGCTGATTCCAGGAAGCCGAGGTGGCATTTAAATAGGGCAAGGGTGGCGAGTAGCCCGCTGCTAAATACCCCTTGTTTGCAAAATAAATGATTTGCTGTAAGAATAGGCCGGTCCTCCTGTGGCATATCTGCTGTTTAACAGCCCGTGCGGGGACGGAAACAAACAGGGCTGTATGCACCGCAGCTGCCACCCTGCCCGCTTCCCTATAAATCTATCACCAGCCCCATCTGAGGGTCAGGGGGTGGCTCTGCCACTCAACATGGGTGCCAATTCTTTAGATTTTTTAATGTCCTGGAAAGCAAATGAAGATACGACTATAATGACCGTGTATAATTACAATGGATTTTATACCTCAAAACCTTGGTTGGGTGTCGACCATTAAAACTGCCGCAGGGGGTTGTCACGTAGCCCCCAGTGGCATTTCATTATTGTTGTTGTCGAGCTCCGTGGAAACCATCAGCAAGCAGGTCAGCCGTTAACTCTGAGCGGCCTCTGCAGGTGAAAATGTGGTATTACACGGCAGCCATTCAAATGGTTGTCACCAGAGTGGTAACCGCTGATACCCGTTGTCAGGATGAGCAGTTTGCAGGCGCGTAGCTGTAGGGGAAGCGGCTGCTTTGGGGCCCTGGCCCAGAAGGGGCCCATCCAGGAGGAGGAGGACTAAAAGATTTTGTCAGGGCCCCCTCAACAGTATTAAACAATGAAATTATACTCAGTGGCAGTATAGATGGAACAGCTGCCGGGCCTGGTCTGAGAGAGCGATCTTTACCAGCCACATGAATGGGGGCGGCATGAAAGGAAGGGGTCTCTAAAAAATTACTAGGGGCCCCATTCAAAAATTTGCTGTGGGGCCCAGTCATTTGCTGTGGGGCAGGGGAGGGAGAGGCGTGTCCCTTTCCCTTCCTCTGATAGGCTGCCGGCCTAGTGCCTGCAGCCTATCAGAGGCCGGCGCAGGCGGCGCAATGACGTCTGAGCAGTACAGCGCGGAACACAGGCCAGAAGAGGCCTGCATCGCATCGCTGACAAGGAGGTAAGTATAAGTGTTTATTTATTTTTTGTGTACAATACTGGTGGCTACTGGCACATAATGGGGGTCTCTGGCTACTGGCACATAATGGGGGTCTCTAGCTACTGGCACATAATGGGGGGTCTCTGGCTACTGGCACATAATGGGGGTCTCTGGCTACTGGCACATAATGGGGGGCTGTCATTACTGGCACATAATGGGGATCTGTCATTACTGGCACATAATGGGGGTCTGTCATTACTGGCACATAATGGGGGCTGTCATTACTGGCACATAATGGGGGGCCGTCATTACTGGCACATAATGGGGGCTGTCATTACTGGCACATAATGGGGGGCTGTCATTACTGGCACATAATGGGGGCTGTCATTACTGGCACATAATGGGGGGCTGCCATTACTGGCACATAATGGGGGGGCTGTCATTAATGGCACATAATGGGGGGACTGTCATTACTGGCACATAATGGGGGTCTCTGGCTACTGGCACATAATGGGGGTCTCTGGCTACTGGCACATAATGGGGGTCTGTCATTACTGGCAGATAATGGGGGTCTGTCATTACTGGCAGATAATGGGGGGCTGTCATTACTGGCACATAATGGGGGGCTGTCATTACTGGCACATAATGGGGGGCTGTCATTACTGGCACATAATGGGGGGCTGTCATTACTGGCACATAATGGGGGGCTGTCATTACTGGCACATAATGGGGGGCTGTCATTACTGGCACATAATGGGGGGCTGTCATTACTGGCACATAATGGGGGGCTGTCATTACTGGCACATAATGGGGGGCTGTCATTACTGGCACATAATGAGGGGCTGTCATTACTGGCATATAATGAGGGGCTGTCATTACTGGCACATAATGGGGTCTCTGGCTACTGGCACATAATAGGGGGGCTGTCATTACTGGCACATAATGGGGGGGCTGTGATTACTGGCACAAGGGGGTCTGTCATTTACTGAGGCCACAAAGAAGGGGTGTTTTATATGGGGGGCTCTGTACAGTACAATTTTATGCTGGGACACATTATGGTGGGTACTATGAGGAAGGGGGGAGAGGAGTACTATGGGGTCATCTACGGGGGGCACTAAGAAGGGGTATTTTATACTTACAAATTATAGGGGGGGCATCTACTGGGCATTTTATACTGGTACATTATGGGGGGCACTAGGAGGAAGGGGGAGAGGAGCACTATGGAGGCATTTACTGGGGGCACTATATAGGGGTATTTTATACTGGCACATTATGGGGGCAGTATGGGGACATTAGCTCAACTGGGGGCATTACAAGGGGGTATTTTTTGGCACTGTCACATTATAAGGAGAATTATTACTACTGGGGGGAGGCATTATGGTGGGCTTTATTACTCCCCCATGGTATGACCCCCTAGTAGCAGCACCAGCCTCTCCCTGCTCCGCTATCCCTCTGCCCTTTCTCAAAATCCTTATTATGAAATCTTTCTCATTAGGATAAAGCACAACATCAGCTCCGCCGAGCCCCCGGCCAAAGTGTGCAAGTGGCGTCCGAGACCCCCAAGGGCCAAGCCAAGTAACTGTAAGTGTTCATATGAAATATGTTTATGTTATAGACACATAGCCTACACTGTGCCCCACAATATACAGTATACCGCTACACTGTGCCACACAATATACAGTATACCCCTACACTGTGCCCCACAATATACAGTATACCGCTACACTGTGCCACACAATATACAGTATACCGCTACACTGTGCCCCACAATATACAGTATACCGCTACACTGTGCCCCACAATATACAGTATACCTCTACACTGTGCCCCACAATATACAGTATACCTCTACACTGTGCCCCACAATATACAGTATACCTCTACACCGTGCCCCACAATGTACAGTATACCGCTACACTGTGCCACACAATATACAGTATACCTCTACACTGTGCCCCACAATATACAGTATACCTCTACACTGTGCCCCACAATATACAGTATACCTCTACACCGTGCCCCACAATGTACAGTATACCGCTACACTGTGCCTCACAATATACAGTATACCGCTACACTGTGCCCCACAATGTACAGTATACCGCTACACTGTGCCACACAATATACAGTATACCGCTACACTGTGCCACACAATATACAGTATACCGCTACACTGTGCCCCACAATGTACAGTATACCGCTACACTGTGCCCCACAATATACAGTATACCGCTACACTGTGCCCCACAATGTACAGTATACCTCTACACTGTGCCCCACAATATACAATATACCTCTACACTGTGCCACACAATATACAGTATACCGCTACACTGTGCCACACAATATACAGTATACCTCTACACTGTGCCCCACAATGTACAGTATACCTCTACACTGTGCCACACAATATACAGTATACCTCTACACTGTGCCACACAATATACAGTATAACTCTACACTGTGCCACACAATATACAGTATACCTCTACACTGTGCCCCACAATATACAGTATACCTCTACACTGTGCCACACAATATACAGTATACCTCTACACTGTGCCACACAATATACAGTATACCGCTACACTGTGCCCCACAATATACAGTATACCTCTACACTGTGCCCCACAATATACAGTATACCTCTACACTGTGCCCCACAATATACAGTATACCTCTACACTGTGCCCCACAATGTACAGTATACCTCTACACTGTGCCACACAATATACAGTATACCTCTACACTGTGCCACACAATATACAGTATAACTCTACACTGTGCCACACAATATACAGTATACCTCTACACTGTGCCACACAATATACAGTATACCCCTACACTGTGCCACACAATATATAGTATACCCCTACACTGTGCCACACAATATACAGTATACCTCTACACTGTGCCCCACAATATACAGTATACCTCTACACTGTGCCACACAATATACAGTATACCGCTACACTGTGCCCCACAATGTACAGTATACCTCTACACTGTGCCACACAATATACAGTATACCTCTACACTGTGCCACACAATATACAGTATACCTCTACACTGTGCCCCACAATATACAGTATACCGCTACACTGTGCCACACAATATACAGTATGCCTCTACACTGTGCCACACAATATACAGTATGCCTCTACACTGTGCCACACAATATTCAGTATGCCGCTACACTGTGCACACAATATACAGTATGCCTCTACACTGTACCCCACAATATACAGTATACCTCTACACTGTGCCTCACAATATACAGTATACCGCTACACTGTGCCTCACAATATACAGTATACCGCTACACTGTGCCACACAATATACAGTATACCTCTACACTGTGCCACACAATATACAGTATACCGCTACACTGTGCCCCACAATATACAGTATACCTCTACACTGTGCCACACAATATACAGTATACCTCTACACTGTGCCCCACAATATACAGTATACCTCTACACTGTGCCCCACAATATACAGTATACCCCTACACTGTGCCACACAATATACAGTATACCTCTACACTGTGCCACACAATATACAGTATACCTCTACACTGTGCCCCACAATATACAGTATACCCCTACACTGTGCCACACAATATACAGTATACCCCTACACTGTGCCCCACAATATACAGTATACCTCTACACTGTGCCCAACAATATACAGTATACCGCTACTCTGTGCCACACAATATACAGTATACCCCTACACTGTGCCCCACAATATACAGTATACCGCTACACTGTGCCACACAATATACAGTATACCGCTACACTGTGCCCAACAATATACAGTATACCTCTACACTGTGCCACACAATATACAGTATACCTCTACACTGTGCCCCACAATATACAGTATACCTCTATACTGTGCCCCACAATGTACAGTATACTGCTACACTGTGCCCCACAATATACAGTATACCGCTACACTGTGCCCCACAATATACAGTATACCTCTACGCTGTGCCCCACAATATACAGTATACCGCTACACTATGTAGTCTGTTCTATAAGCACCATTGTTTTGTGGCGGCGGACAGAAAATAATCTGGAAGTGCCCCTCCCGAGACCAGGCTCTGGATCCGCCACTGATTGAAGGGACTGTGGTTAATAGGCGGCAGGTCCCTAGACTGTCAGACACGGCTCGCTTGCTCAAAGACTTGGATCGGCACTGTGATGACAGGAGAGATGGGAAGCATGTAAGGGTACGAGCGGGTGGCGTTGTTGCGATGCAGTTGGGCATCGTACGGGCAGCGCAGTCTGCCATGCAGCCATTAACAATGCAGACTGACTAAATAGTGACCCGTACGGCCACGTAGTACTCAACCGCACCGTGCCATGTGGTCGTACCGTTGGAGGGTCAGACAGGTAATAGGTGTAGCCTATGACCGCTACACCGAACCCCACTCTAAGGTGGTGCAGTGACTCACATGGACTCAGCACGCTCACTCACATAGAGGCACCCAGCGTGCAGTACCTCACACAGGACACACACTTGATGGTTGCACTCAGAGTTGTCCCTATGTAGGACCAGACACCATCCAAGGCACAAACCATGAGGCGCAACACTAAAGTCCCCTGGTTTTAAATCCGGAGGGGCCCACAAATCATGCCGTTATACCTGGTGGGGGTAGCGGTTTCCCATTACCCCCACCCAATGGCTCTTACTATCGGGGTGATGCCTTGGTGAACAGATCTTTTCGGATGGGAGTCAATCCCTTAACCCCTTCGCTGCCACATAGCACAGATGGTTCATGGTTGGCTATGCGTGAGAAGAACAATCTGTAGATGATGGAGAAAAGAGCTGGGCGCCTCACAGTGGCCGGTTCGGGAATGGCAGTCACCAAATGTAACGGAGAATGGGAAGCGTGTGCAGAGGCCAGGTCTTACACGCAGACATCCATCAGTGCAGTTCTGGAAGGACCACCGACCCCTAGGACCTGGAAATTACATGCCACTTTTCTGCAGCAGGGGGCTTAAAAATTCTCCACCGTGTTTTTTATTTCCTGAAATGCATCCAAAAGAGCTTTAAAGGCGCTGTGCGGGACGGCTGCTTTTTACCAACAGCGCCACACCTGTCCACAGGTTGTATCCGGTATTGCAGCTCAGCTGCTTTAAAATGAATGTATATAAACCGCTGTACCACACATGACCAGTAAAAAAGTGTGGCGCTGTGCCTCATAATCTAAAAGGGGTCAATTTCAAGTAACAAATTCACTTTTAAAACTGTAATGGGCCCCATTAAGCATCAACAAACCTACATGTTGACAGCTTCTTGTTATTTAGCAGGTTTACAGGAACCCTGGTGTGCCCAGTGGACACGTCCTCTCTAACCCTGGGTTCACACCTGAGCGTTCCTCAAACGCGCGTTTTACACGCGTTTTTGTCGCGCGTTTTTATGCGCGTTTTTGTAATAGTAAACGCGCGTTTGACGCGCGTTTGTGTCATTGACTGCAGTGTCCTATGGCCACAAACGCGCGTCAAAACGCCCCAAAGAAGCTCAAGTACTTGTTTGAGCGTCGGGCGTTTTACAGCGCGTTCGTACGCGCTGTAAAACGCCCAGGTGTGAACCCTTCCCATAGGGAAGCATTGGTTTTCATGTCTTAAGCGTTTTACAGCGCGTTTGAACGCGCTGTAAAACGCTCAGGTGTGAACCCAGGGTTAGTCCTTAGCTGCTGAGACGGTGTAGTGTGCGGCTGACCGAGGCTCTAATCAGGAGGCATTGTACAGCGAGCCACCTGTCTCCTCTCAGGGATGGAGACCCAATCAGCGTGGCTGTACCTGCAAGGTTACACTCCAAATTATCAGTGTCTCAGCCGCAATTGCAGCCCCAGCACAACTCCTAATGATGTGCCCCGACGTCCCCTCTAAATAGTCACAGTGCAGAGTCACCAGGTCCACCATCTATGAGGAGCCCACGAAACCTGTGATTACAAACACACACTGATCCTGTTTTATACTCCAGAGCTGCACTCACTATTCTGCTGGTGCAGTCACTGTGTACATACATTACTTATCCTGTACTGATCCTGAGTTACATCCTGTATTATACTCCAGAGCTGCACTCACTATTCTGCTGGTGGAGTCACTGTGTACATACATTACTTATCCTGTACTGATCCTGAGTTACATCCTGTATTATACTCCAGAGCTGCACTCACTATTCTGCTGGTGCAGTCACTGTGTACATACATTACTTATCCTGTACTGATCCTGAGTTACATCCTGTATTATACTCCGGAGCTGCACTCGCTATTCTGCTGGTGCAGTCACTGTGTACATACATTACTTATCCTGTACTGATCCTGAGTTACATCCTGTATTATACTCCAGAGCTGCACTCACTATTCTGCTGGTGCAGTCACTGTGTACATACATTACTTATCCTGTACTGATCCTGAGTTACATCCTGTATTATACTCCAGAGCTGCACTCACTATCCTGCTGGTGCAGTCACTGTGTACATACATTACTTATCCTGTACTGATCCTAAGTTACATCCTGTATTATACTCCAGAGCTGCACTCACTATTCTGCTGGTGCAGTCACTGTGTATATACATTACTTATCCTGTACTGATCCTGAGTTACATCCTGTATTATACTCCAGAGCTGCACTCACTATTCTGCTGGTGCAGTCACTGTGTATATACATTACTTATCCTGTACTGATCCTGAGTTACATCCTGTATTATACTCCAGAGCTGCACTCACTATTCTGCTGGTGGAGTCACTGTGTACATACATTACTTATCATGTACTGATCCTGGGTTACATCCTGTATTATACTCCAGAGCTGCACTCACTATTCTGCTGGTGCAGTCACTGTGTACATACATTACTTATCCAGCAGAATAGTGAGTGCAGCTCTGGAGTATAATACAGGACGTAACTCAGGATCAGTACAGGATAAGTAATGTATGTACACAGTGACTGCACCAGCAGAATAGTGAGTGCAGCTCTGCAGTATAATACAGGATGTAACTCAGGATCAGTACAGGATAAGTAATGTATGTACACAGTGACTGCACCAGCAGAATAGTGAGTGCAGCTCTGGAGTATAATACAGGATGTAACTCAGGATCAGTACAGGATAAGTAATGTATGTACACAGTGACTGCACCAGCAGAATAGTGAGTGCAGCTCTGGAGTATAATACAGGATGTAACTCAGGATCAGTACAGGATAAGTAATGTATGTACACAGTGACTCCACCAGCAGAATAGTGAGTGCAGCTCTGGAGTATAATACAGGATGTAACGCAGGATCAGTACAGGATAAGTAATGTATGTACACAGTGACTGCACCAGCAGAATAGTGAGTGCAGCTCTGGAGTATAATACAGGATGTAACTCAGGATCAGTACAGGATAAGTAATGTATGTACACAGTGACTGCACCAGCAGAATAGTGAGTGCAGCTCTGGAGTATGATACAGGATGTAACTCAGGATCAGTAATGTATGTACACAGTGACTGCACCAGCAGAATAGTGAGTGCAGCTCTGGAGTATAATACAGGATATAACTGAGGATCAGTACAGGATAAGTAACGTATGTACACAGTGACTGCACCAGCAGAATAGTGAGTGCAGCTCTGGAGTATAATACAGGATGTAACTCAGGATCAGTACAGGATAAGCAATGTATGTTCACAGTGACTGCACCAGCAGAATAGTGAGTGCAGCTCTGGAGTATAATACAGGATGTAACTCAGGATCAGTACAGGATAAGTAATGTATGTACACAGTGACTGCACCAGCAGAATAGTGAGTGCAGCTCTGGAGTATAATACAGGATGTAACTCAGGATCAGTACAGGATAAGTAATGTATGTACAAAGTGACTGCACCAGCAGAATAGTGAGTGCAGCTCTGGAGTATAATACAGGATGTAACTCAGGATCAGTACAGGATAAGTAATGTATGTACACAGTGACTGCACCAGCAGAATAGTGAGTGCAGCTCTGGAGTATAATACAGGATGTAACTCAGGATCAGTACAGGATAAGTAATGTATGTACACAGTGACTGCACCAGCAGAATAGTGAGTGCAGCTCTGGAGTATAATACAGGATGTAACTGGGGATCAGTACAGGATAAGTAATGTATGTACAGACACTGTATATAAGACGTGTATGGCAGGAGAGGACTGAATGGTTGGACAATGTGCCCCCTCCGCTCACTACCACCACCTGTCTAGAGGACGGTATTTGTGGCCGCAGTATATGGTGGCAGAGCACAGTTTTGGGATCAGGTTTATTCCTGGCTGCTCTGCTATGGGATGCTGTTTGTAGCTAAATGCATTTCATGCTGTACACTTGAATGGCATCCCTTTCTGTATCTTTCCCGGAGAACATGTGGTGGTACATTAGATTTTGACCATCCCTCACCTTTCCTGGCTCGATGCCTTTTCTCTGACATTTATCTTCTATCATGACCTTAAATCCCCAATTAAAGGAAGTTAGTGATCTCTACATTTCCAGGTCTAGATTGTGCGACCAGATGATTAGGAACGGGCTGATTGCGTTAATCTTCACGCCCGGCGCAGAGCTCTGCCATCTGATAGGCCCACAAGGTACCTTTTTTATGAACTCATCCGGGGACTCCATAAATAAACCAAGTCATGAGACTGGTCTCATGGAGCTTGACCAGGGTTAATTGGGCATGACTGGCCACCGGGGAGCACTCGTGGCCCTATTGTTCTCCACAATGGAAGCACTTGACCTCGGCTCTCGTACCGTTGACCTCTGTCTCCCCAGTCGTGCCTTCTACAAGACTCCGGTGACCTCCCATGACCTGGTGGGAAAAAGCTTCACCCGTCTTGTTGTTGTCAGGACAACCGTTCCTTGAGGAAAGCCAGAAGTCTTATGAGATGGGGGGTCTAAGAATGATACAACAATTAGCAAATCATTATCTGTCCTCAAGGATGGAGTAGAAGAAGCTGGCCAGCGTGGATTATCTATGAGGAGCCTCGGAGCTCCAGCCGCTTCCTAGATTACTGGTCACTAGACGGCGCCCGTTCTGGTTTCATGATTATCGTGGACTTCAGTCTTCAGTTATAGGTTAAAGGGGTGGTCAGGATTAAAAAAAAAAGTCTGTTTTCTTCCAAGAACAGCTCCATACGTGTCCACAGGTTGTGCGTGGTATTGCAGCTCAGCTCCATGAGAAATGAGTTGCAGTACTAGATGCCACCATGGATGGTGTGGAGCTGTTTTTGGATGATGGTACTCCCTTTAGGTTCCACAATGGGTTGGATCCCAGGTCTTCTTCAAAGATGTCCCTCTGGCAATACTTCCTGACTGCTCCTTGCTACAAAACATATAAGCTGACCATACACCTTATGTTGTATGTATGTTGACCAAACCCATGGGATTGGTCAATCAGTTAATTTGTATGGAGTCCTCCCCGGACTCTTGCCGACGGTATCGGGCATGTTGGATTTCAACTACCTCATCCTTTTGCTCTTAGGCAGAGAACCCGATGACAGAGTAGTCCATCCCTCTACCTACTGAGCCAAGTGTTAAGGCCTGTGAGCGGATCGGGGAGTGACGGTTTGGCCGGCCAGAACAATGCTGGATTCTGATTGGATGCTGATTTTCAAAATCTCTGCTTGCTGCCAGCGAATGGGAACATTCTTGTTTTGTATACGGAGAGAGAAAGCCTGAACTGATAGACTACTTCTCACAGCTGAGGGTTGGCTAAGCAAACTGCCTACAGCTCAGACACCTTGTTCATTGTGACATTGTTCCCATTCTGCGTCATATAGAGAATGTATGGTACAGTACATCGCATTAATTATCTGGTACCGATCCCGAGTTACATCCTGTATTTCTTTAATATAAAAAAAAAAAAAAAAGACACCTGGCCCCATAGAAGTGAATGGGGCTGCGTGAAAAACACATAGCATCCGCAAGCAAGTGCGGGTGCGATACGATTTTCACGGATGGTGGCTAAGAGATATTGTTAGTAAACATTCAGTTTTTTATCACGCGCATGCAAAACACATTACACTCGCGCGGAAAAAACTGAACAACGGAACGGAATCGCAGACAAAACCCACTGAACTCGCATCAGCCGACCACCGGGAAAGGAGACAACCGGCCAGGGTACCCCAAAGGCAAAACCCCTCCAGAGGAGAGAGGCTCTACCCGCCCCCAACCTCTCATACTCCAGAGAGCGCACCTTCACCAGGTCTCCAAGAAAGTTCCTAACCACCTCATCCACGGGGAGGACTTTGCGCTGCGTCGAGACTAAACATCGTGCAGTACCTGACCACTGAGCTGACTAGGAATAAAGAGCAGCGGTCCCTACCAGCCAGGTGTCTCAATGCTCCGCATAGGAAAGAGTAACCAGCCGATGGAGGTCCCCGCCCTGGTGTAAATCTCTGTGTTAGGCCTCTTGCACATAAACGTTTTTTTTTACGTTACGTATACAGACTGTATACGGAACTATAGATTTCAACGGGTCCGCAAAAAAAAACGGAATGCATCCATATGTCTTCCATATTCGTTACGTATTTGCAGAAAATTTTATGCCCAGCCTGATTTTTATTTTTTTATGTACTTACTGTTTAAACATTATTGTATGCTTCCGTTTCCGATCCGCAAAAACAGATCACAAACAAACCAAACGGAAGAGGAACGGAAACACTACTAAAACTGAAAAACTGATCAGTTTAAAAGGGACAGCAAAACCATAAGGTCGTGTGCAGGAGGTCTTAACCTCTGAGTAATATCCTGCATTATACTCCAGAGCTGCACCCACTATTCTGCTGGTGCAGTCACTGTGTACATACATTACTTATCCTTACTGATCCTGAGTTACATCCTGTATTATACTCCAGAGCTGCACTCACTATTCTGCTGGTGCAGTCACTGTGTACATACATTACTGATCCTGTACTGATCCTGAGTTACATCCTATATTATACTCCAGAGCTGCATTCACTATTCTGCTGGTGCAGTCACTGTGTACATACATTACTTATCCTGTACTGATCCTGAGTTACATCCTGTATTATACTCCAGAGCTACACTCACTATTCTGCTGGTGCCGTCACTGTGTACATACATTACTTATCCTGTACTGATCCTGAGTTACATCCTGTATTATACTCCAGAGCTGCACTCACTATACTGCTGGTGCAGTCACTGTGTACATACATTACTTATCCTGTGCTGATCCTGAGTTACATCCTGTATTATACTCCAGAGCTGCACTCACTATTCTGCTGGTGGAGTCACTGTGTACATACATTACTTATCCTGTACTGATCCTCAGTTACATCCTGTATTATACTCCAGAGCTGCACTCACTATTCTGCTGGTGGAGTCACTGTGTACATACATTACTTAACCTGTACTGATCCTGAGTTACATCCTGTATTGTGCTCCAGAGCTGCACTCACTATTCTGCTGGTGCAGTCACCGTGTACATACATTACTTATTCTGCACTGATCCTGAGTTACATCCTGTATTATACTCCAGAGCTGCACTCACTATTCTGCTGGTGCAGTCACTGTGTACATACATTACTTATCCTGTACTGATCCTGAGTTACATCCTGTATTATACTCCAGAGCTGCACTCACTATTCTGCTGGTGCAGTCACTGTGTACATACATTACTTATCCTGTACTGATCCTGAGTTACATCCTGTATTATACTCCAGAGCTGCACTCACTATTCTGCTGGTGCAGTCACTGTGTACATACATTGCTTATCCTGTACTGATCCTGAGTTACATCCTGTATTATACTCCAGAGCTGCACTCACTATTCTTCTGCTGGTCACTGTGTACATACATTACTTATACTGTACTGATCCTGAGTTACATCCTGTATTATACTCCAGAGCTGCACTCACTATTCTGCTGGTGCAGTCACTGTGTACATACATTACTCATCATGTATTGATCCTGAGTTACATCCTGTATTATACTCCAGAGCTGCACTTACTATTCTGCTGGTGGAGTCACTGTGTACATACATTGCTTATCCTGTACTGATCCTGAGTTACATCCTGTATTATACTCCAGAGCTGCACTCACTATTCTGCTGGTGGTCACTGTGTACATACATTACTTATCCTGTACTGATCCTGAGTTACATCCTGTATTATACTCCAGAGCTGCACTCACTATTCTGCTGGTGCAGTCACTGTGTACATACATTACTTATCCTGTACTGATCCTGAGTTACATCCTGTATTATACTCCAGAGCTGCACTCACTATTCTGCTGGTGCAGTCACTGTGTACATACATTACTTATCCTGTACTGATCCTGAGTTACATCCTGTATTATATCCCAGAGCTGCACTCACTATTCTGCTGGTGCAGTCACTGTGTACATACATTACTTATACTGTACTGATCCTGAGTTACATCCTGTATTATATCCCAGAGCTGCACTCACTATTCTGCTGGTGCAGTCACTGTGTACATACATTACTTATCCTGGACTGATCCCCAGTTACATCCTGTATTATACTCCAGAGCTGCACTCACTATTCTGCTGGTGCAGTTACTGTGTACATACATTACTTATCCTGTACTGATCCTGAGTTACATCCTGTATTATACCCCAGAGCTGCACTCACTATTCTGCTGGTGGTCACTGTGTACATACATTACTTATCCTGTACTGATCCTGAGTTACATCCTGTATTATACCCCAGAGCTGCACTCACTATTCTGCTGGTGGTCACTGTGTACATACATTACTTATACTGTACTGATCCTGAGTTACATCCTGTATTATACTCCAGAGCTGCACTCACTATTCTGCTGGTGCAGTCACTGTGTACATACATTACTTATACTGTACTGATCCTGAGTTACATCCTGTATTATACCCCAGAGCTGCACTCACTATTCTGCTGGTGCAGTCACTGTGTACATACATTACTTATCCTGTACTGATCCTGAGTTACATCCGGTATTATACTCCAGAGCTGCACTCACTATTCTGCTGGTGCAGTCACTGTGTACATACATTACTTATCCTGTACTGATCCTGAGTTACATCCTGTATTATACTCCAGAGCTGCACTCACTATTCTGCTGGTGCAGTCACTGTGTACATACATTGCTTATCCTGTACTGATCCTGAGTTACATCCTGTATTATACTCCAGAGCTGCACTCACTATTCTTCTGCTGGTCACTGTGTACATACATTACTTATCCTGTACTGATCCTGAGTTACATCCTGTATTATACTCCAGAGCTGCACTCACTATTCTGCTGGTGCAGTCACTGTGTACATACATTACTCATCATGTATTGATCCTGAGTTACATCCTGTATTATACTCCAGAGCTGCACTTACTATTCTGCTGGTGGAGTCACTGTGTACATACATTGCTTATCCTGTACTGATCCTGAGTTACATCCTGTATTATACTCCAGAGCTGCACTCACTATTCTGCTGGTGGTCACTGTGTACATACATTACTTATCCTGTACTGATCCTGAGTTACATCCTGTATTATACTCCAGAGCTGCACTCACTATTCTGCTGGTGCAGTCACTGTGTACATACATTACTTATCCTGTACTGATCCTGAGTTACATCCTGTATTATACTCCAGAGCTGCACTCACTATTCTGCTGGTGCAGTCACTGTGTACATACATTACTTATCCTGTACTGATCCTGAGTTACATCCTGTATTATATCCCAGAGCTGCACTCACTATTCTGCTGGTGCAGTCACTGTGTACATACATTACTTATACTGTACTGATCCTGAGTTACATCCTGTATTATATCCCAGAGCTGCACTCACTATTCTGCTGGTGCAGTCACTGTGTACATACATTACTTATCCTGGACTGATCCCCAGTTACATCCTGTATTATACTCCAGAGCTGCACTCACTATTCTGCTGGTGCAGTCACTGTGTACATACATTACTTATCCTGTACTGATCCTGAGTTACATCCTGTATTATACCCCAGAGCTGCACTCACTATTCTGCTGGTGGTCACTGTGTACATACATTACTTATACTGTACTGATCCTGAGTTACATCCTGTATTATACTCCAGAGCTGCACTCACTATTCTGCTGGTGCAGTCACTGTGTACATACATTACTTATACTGTACTGATCCTGAGTTACATCCTGTATTATACCCCAGAGCTGCACTCACTATTCTGCTGGTGCAGTCACTGTGTACATACATTACTTATCCTGTACTGATCCTGAGTTACATCCGGTATTATACTCCAGAGCTGCACTCACTATTCTGCTGGTGCAGTCACTGTGTACATACATTACTTATCCTGTACTGATCCTGAGTTTTACAGCAAGACACGGAGGCTCCTATTGCTATCTCCTTCTTTACTTCCACCAATAGCAGCAAAGGAAAAATTAACATAATCAAAACAACAAAGGACCCTCCCCTCTCAGATCCTATAATAAGCAGTGTCCTCTTAGTAACTTCCTCTTTCTTTGCTGCTCCACCAAAGATAAGTGTTTTTTTCTGTGTCTTAGGCCGGTTTATTGCTTGTTTGATGTGTCACAGTGAGTTTATTAACCTGTGATTTATTGCTACTCGCTTAGGCGCTCATAGATTGCTGCCTGTAGTTGCAGGTTTCTTCCCCTTGTTTTATTATTGCGCTTACTGGCCGTTTGTTCCCCTAACGCAGGCGTTTCTCCTTTGGGGGTCCCCCCCCCCACCTTTTGTCTTCCCCTTCTCCCTGTGCTCATCCCCTTGCTTCTTTTAATCGCTTTACCTGCGATCCTCTGCTCGGTCTTTCCCGCCGGCTCCGGCGGTATAGTGCTGTTACGGGTCCCACTTGCGCTTCCCGCGGCTCCGAGATCTCGCGGGATCTCGGCGGCCATCTTGGGGAGCTCCCGCCCGTCCTCTCGCGGGATTTCGGAGCGCTCATCAGTTGCCTCACTGCTCCTCTCATCTCCGGTTCACTCCGGATCGGCTCCTACCTCTCTGCGGCGCTTGGGGTGATTAACCCCTGCTTAGGTTAGTTCTCGGCCACAGTTTAGGCACTGGTAGTCTGGGTACTGTAGGGGATCCCACCTATTATTATTTTGATAATACTACCAGCCATATTTGATTTAGATCATGTCCTCAGACCGCTCCCCCTCCGGGCCTAATCCCCCCCCACCATCGGGGGACCCCGGTTTGCCAGTCATGAGCACACAGGCCTTGGAGCTACAACGCTCTGTATCTAGTGCCATTATAGAGGCCATGGGATCCATGTCCTCAATGATCTCTCAGACCATTTCACAGGCCTTATCGGCCCATGCTCCGGGCCCCTCTAATTTAATGTCTGCACCCAATAACCCGCAGCCTGCCATTGAACCTCCTGTCCAGGAGAATCTGATTGGTGTGATCCAAGCCACCCAGGATAGCGCGCTTAGATCGCGCAAAAGAGCCTTACCGCGCCAGGCAGAAAGGGCGCGAACGTGGAAAAGTGCTAGAGCACAAACTTATGACATAGATTCGGAGAACGAATCTGACATGGAGGCTTACGCGGAGGCAGATGACCACTCTGATGTAGAGTTGGAGAAGGAACAGGAGTTTCCAGGTACCTCAGGCCCTAGGCCTTCCACATCCGGGTCCGTGGGCGCATCCACCTCTGCCCCTAACTCGGCTCCTAGCCTGGTGGATCCCTCTGGCAACCCTCTTTTTGACCCTGATGCCCTCCACCACCCTAGGTCGGCGGAGTGGATGCCTGTGGCTCATGTGAGCGACTACCTGGAACACTGGGTGCGCCGTCCTCTCAGCAAAGAGGCGCGCAGTAAACTCCGTGCGGAATGCCCCAGACCATTAATCCCTAACAAGGTCTGCGAAACGCCAGCTGTGGATCAAAAGATGACACAGTTCTTGGCCAAAACCGGCTGGAACCCCCGTAAGGGGCTAGATTCCGCTATAAAGAGTTGTCAGGACAAGCTCCTCGACATTTTTGGCCCCCTAGCCAAAATTTTTGAGATGGCCGAATCGGCCAAAGTGGACGGCTCTCCGGTTGACCCGGAGGAGCTTACTGGCTGGATTCAAAGAGCCATTTGCATTGCGGGCAGCACTAACTCCTCCCTGTCCATTGAAAGGCGTAAAGCCATCCTTTTTAAGATCGACCCAAAATTGGCCAACTTGGCCCTCACTGAGACAGGGAAGGAGGCTCAGGGTCAACTGTTCGGGGATTCCTTCATTAAGGACCTCAGCAGGTACGTGGGAGCATTTACAGCTTTGGACAAGGCCCAGTCATCCATGAAAAGGGTATTTCAGGGACGGGTCTCCACTAGGGACGGCAGTGGTAGGGGCCGTCTGTCCGGCCGCTCCAGTTATCAAGCCCGCAGCTCGGGCAGAGGCTCCTTCAACCAGAGACCTCCTTTCCAGGACCAGAGGAATCCCCCCTCATTCTTCCCGGCCAGAGGCGGCCAATGGCGTTCCAGGTCGGTCAGAGGGAATCCGAGCTACAGAAAATCTTTCGGTAAGTCTTTCCCCAGTGGGGACTTCTTCCACCCCTCGCGTAGGGGGCAGACTCCGTCTATGTTCCCACGTTTGGTCCAACATCACATCAGACCCATGGGTGCTGATCACTGTGCAGGGGTTCCACATAGAACTTACGGGTTCCCCAGAGTTCGTCCTTTCTCCCCCGCCCCTGGCGCTACCGGACAGGGAGCTAGTGGACATAGAACTCTTTTCCCTCTTGCACAAGGGTGCGATAGAAAGGGCCCCTCCTACCCGAAGGGGCGTTCTCAGCCACATTTTTCTAGTTCAGAAAAAAGGGGGTCAATTCCGTCCGGTCATAAATCTCCGTGCACTGAACTCTGTGGTGCGCTACCGCCACTTCAAGATGGAGGGGATTCACCTCCTTCGGGACTTGCTGATTCCAGGGGACTGGATGGTGAAGCTGGATCTCAAAGATGCCTATCTGACTGTTCCGGTGGCCTCCTCCTCCAGGGACCTTCTTCGTTTCCTGTGGAAGGGCGAAGTGTGGCGCTTCACTTGCCTACCGTTCGGCCTTTCCTCGGCTCCTTGGTGCTTCACCAAGTTACTGCGCCCAGTCATGGCCTGGCTGCGGAGTCGGGGGGTGCGTCTTGTCATATACTTGGACGACATCCTCATTATGCACCAGGATCGGCAGTCTCTGCTACAACACCTCCAGTGGACCTCGGTTCTGCTGACGAGTCTGGGTTTTCTACTCAATCTCGAGAAATCCTGTCTCACGCCGTCTCGGCGTATGGAGTTTCTGGGCTTCACGGTGGACTCTGTCGCGGAATCCCTCAGTCTTCCTGCGGAGAAGTTGCGGACGATACGCAAGGAGTTGAGACATGCTCTCTCGACTCCCTCCCTATCACTACGCCATCTGGCTCGCATCATTGGGCTATTAGCCTCCTCTATCCAGGCAGTCTTCCCCGCTCCACTCCATTATCGGGCTTTACAGCGTCTGAAGATCGCCCACCTCCGTGCCGGGGCTTCATTTGCAGACGCGGTGATTCTGGATCAGGAAGCTCAGGAGGAACTCCGTTGGTGGTTGAGCAATTTGGAAGCCTGGAACGGCAGAGCAATTTTCGGATTCCAACCGGAATTCACGGTGGAATCGGACGCGAGTCTCCAGGGCTGGGGGGCCCACTGCGAGGGTGTCTCCACTGGCGGTCGATGGTCGGAGTCCGAGACCCGTTTTCACATCAACGCGCTGGAACTTCTAGCGGGTTCGTTTGCCATCAGGAGTTTCACCAAGGGCATTGCTCATGCATGCATTCGTCTACGCATGGACAACGTGTCGGCGGTCCGGTACGTCAATCATCTAGGCGGCACTCAATCGGCCACCTTGGCCCGACTGGCGAAGGATTTCTGGTCCTACTGTCTGTCCAGGGACATCATGGTTCAGGCGGAGTACCTTCCGGGTCTCCACAACTACCGAGCGGATTGGAGCTCCCGATGCTTCACAGACGGCAGCGACTGGAGGTTGAATCCGGAGATGTTCTCCATGATCTCGGACATCTGGGGTCCTTGTTCCATAGACCTCTTCGCGTCCCGTCTCAACGCTCACCTGCCCAGGTTCTTCAGCTGGCGTCCGGATCCGGAGGCAGAGGCGGTGGATGCGTTTCTCCAGGATTGGTCTGCAGCCCTACATTACGCATTTCCGCCGTTCGCCATGATTCCGAGGATGCTGCTACAGACTCGTCGTCAGGCGGCGGAATTGGTGGTGGTGATTCCCTTCTGGGGGTCTCAAGCCTGGTACCCGATTATCCTGGAACTCCTGGTGGATGTACCTCTCCTACTCCCGACGCGGACGGATCTCCTCCAGGACCCGCTGTGTTCCCCACATCCTCTCCTGGTCGACGGCTCCCTTCAACTTCTGGCGTGCCGAATCTCAGGACTCCAGGCGAGGTCGAGGGAGTTTCGGAGGCAACTAGACGCCTCCTGGACAACGCTTGGGCTCCCGGCACCCGAAAATCTTACCGGGCAGCTTGGGGATCTTGGGTTGGCTGGTGCATGGAACGGGACCTGGATCCCGTTTCGGCGTCTGTGACCCATTTATTGCATTTCCTGACGTCTCTTTTTGAAGCAGGGAAAGCTTATCGGACAATCAATTTGTTCCGTTCCGCGATTTCCTCGACTCATCAGGGTTTTGATGGCGTTCCTGCTGGTCAACACCCTTTGGTCTCTCGGCTTTTACGTGGCTCACGTTTGGCTCGGCCTCCTCGGCCGCGTTTCACCGCTACGTGGGATGTCTCCCTGGTCCTGTCTTTTCTCTCTTCCTGGCCCGACAACGCGTCTCTTTCCCTCCGTCAGCTGTCGGCCAAATTGCTGACTCTTTTTTGCCTGATTTCCTGTAAGAGGGTCTCAGATGTTAGGGCTCTGGATCATGATGCCAGGTCCTTTATGCCCGAGGGTGTTACTTTTAACATCACACGGCGTACCAAGACCAATATTCGGTCGGTGTCCTATCCCAGTTTTCCGTCTTCTCCGGCGCTCTGTCCTGTAGTTTGCCTACGGGAGTATGAGTTGCGCACTCGGTCTCACCGTTCTGCGGCCACTCCGCAGCTTTTCCTCTCTATTCGCCATCCCTTTGGCCCGGTGACCAGTCCCACTTTGGCGCGATGGATGAAGTGGGTCATGTCCCTTTCCGGGATTGATACGACGATCTTTACCGCTCACTCGGCCAGGGGCGCGGCTGCTACTGCCCTGGCAGTTTCGGGGGCTCATTTGGAGGACATTCTGCGTCTGGCTGACTGGTCTAGGGCCACGACGTTCACAGAATTTTATTTCCGTCCTCCAACTCACGTGTTTTCAGCTATTATTGAGCAGCTTTGAACTTGCAATACGAAGCCTCCGTGTCTTGCTGTAAAACTAAAAGATTTTCCTATTTAATGACGTAAAGTCATAGTTTTATTAAAGACACGGAGGCGAGTATTGCCCGCCCTGGGTTGTTCCTGCCCGCCCTTTTGTGGTTTTAATTTATTGGACTGTTTACATTGTCGTTTATGGTTATTTATTACATATACTATACTTGTATAGTTGTATTACTGACTGTTTATGGTTCTGTTTTCAGCGACCTTATAATGTACGACCGTTTTCCTGGGTCGGTTTTGTTCAGTTTCTGCCTGACTCTTACACTGGCTATATTATTTGCTTTGTTTCAGGTTGAAGGTTCCACGACGTATGGACTTCTGCGTTGTCCCCGGTTTCCGGAGGTGTTAGCCATGTTGGCTTGAATTCTACAGAGTGATGGACCAGTTTGTTTATCGTTCTCGGGTCCAGTTCCAGTTTCCGGTTGCGGTTCCAGTTCCGGTTATGCAGTTGGTGTCTCGGTTACAAAGAAAGAGGAAGTTACTAAGAGGACACTGCTTATTATAGGATCTGTCAGGGGAGGGTCCTTTGTTGTTTTGATTATGTTAATTTTTCCTTTGCTGCTATTGGTGGAAGTAAAGAAGGAGATAGCAATACTCGCCTCCGTGTCTTTAATAAAACTATGACTTTACGTCATGAAATAGGAAAATCATTTAGTTACATCCTGTATTATACTCCAGAGCTGCACTCACTATTCTGCTGGTGGTCACTGTGTACATACATTACTTATACTGTACTGATCCTGAGTTACATCCTGTACTATACCCCAGAGCTGCACTCACTATTCTGCTGGTGCAGTCACTGTGTACATACATTACTCATCCTGTACTGATCCTGAGTTACATCCTGTATTATACTCCAGAGCTGCACTCACTATTCTGCTGGTGCAGTCACTGTGTACATACATTACTTATCCTGTACTGATCCTGAGTTACATCCTGTATTATACTCCAGAGCTGCACTCACTATTCTGCTGGTGCAGTCACTGTGTACATACATTACTTATCCTGTACTGATCCTGAGTTACATCCTGTATTATACTCCAGAGCTGCACTCACTATTCTGCTGGTGCAGTCACTGTGTACATACATTACTTATCCTGTACTGATCCTGAGTTACATCCTGTATTATACTCCAGAGCTGCACTCACTCAGCCCCTTGTATTGCAGCAGGACAGTGTATTTCGGATGTCTGTACAGTGGTTGATGTGAAGACAGAATTTCCTATCATGCAAATTACAGCAAACTCGCTGCAGATACTGCACAAGCAGGAAACGGTGCGAGGCTTTAGTTCTAACACCTGCAGAAGTGTGAGCGCAGCTCTAGACTATAAATGAATGTGAAGTGAAGCTCCAAAAATATTTTTCATTCAAATTTTATTACGGAAATTCAGCAAAATTGCTTTCAACCATGGTCCTTTATTTTGCAATGTCTGATAATCCGAAACTTGTTTCCAACGCAGAAAACGAAAAACGGAGCAACAACTGGACGTCGAAACCACGTATTCCTGCTGGTTCTCCCCGCTTAAAGGTACAGCGTACACATGACCGTGTGATAATCTGGCAAAGATTACAGAAATTGTGTTTTAAGGGGTTAATATTTCCTGTATCCATTCTTCATCTGGGAGCTCGCCTCCTCCCCCTCCCCGCTCCGTCTCATACACAATGCAGGCAGATTGTGTTTGCGCTAAATAAAACTTCCAGGTAAGTGACTGAAGTGGTCGCCATTATCTGAGAAATCGAAATAAAGCCGCTTTTTAGTACCCCAGCTTCCGAAATATTAGTGGAGCTAATAGCAGAGTATTAACGCCGATTACGGGCCCCTGATTTTGGAAATGTCAACCCGACCATCTGCAGCCTTCACGCCAACCATTCTCCATATTCCCAGCATTTTTTTCCCAGCATACAGATGCCGCCCTATAAATGCAGCATTGTTAACATAATTCCCAGGCTTTGCATGAATTACGATGCCTCGGAACGACGGGATGCGAAAAATAGGTGCTTTCCTAAGCTATTAATTATATTAAACGTTTAGGGCGCCATCTGGTGCCCAGCAGCAGTACTGCAACCAGAGCTAGCAATGACCCATGGGAACCAAGGACTTTTTTATTTTACTGCCCTCCCTTTCCGAGCGGCAGCAGGATACATTGTATCAAAGCCGAATCACGCAGATGCCATCATTACACGCATGTAAAAAAAAATTAATAAACAAAAAATGATTCCCCCCCCCCGCTCCGAATGTGTAAAAAGCCATTTTTTTTTTCCAGTGATATTTCATTGGCTTCTGCATCAGACGGCCTTAAACAAAGGCGTGCTGTGGAGAGAGGCTTTACGACTCCATTGTTTTTCTCCTCATCCGTATGCAAAACAGGGGGCCGCACGTTACTGCGCGCCATGGTAACGAGGGTGCCAGCTCGCCCGTGCAGGGTGCAGGCTGGGAAATGTCCCCTACAGTCCGCTCATTTCAATAATGCAACTTTTTCCAAAAGCCAGACAGCGACGCACATTGTTGGGAAAGCAAGACGAGTCATTATCATTATACGATCTCATGGGGAGGGGGGTATACCGTAATTTGTAGGACGACGTGTGGTCATCTTGTGTGTGTGACCAGGAGGTGAATGTGAGTGTGAAAGCCAACCTATCACCGCAGCAGCTGCAGATCTATGTAATGTAGGCAGTATTATAGCAGTTATATTCCTGTACATAGGGGCAGTATTATAGTAGTTATATTCCTGTACATAGGAGGCAGTATTATAGTAGTTATAGTCTTGTACATAAGAGCAGTATTATAGTAGTTATATTCTTGTACATAGGAGGCAGTATTGTAGTAGTTATATTCTTGTACATAGGAACAGTATTATAGTAGTTATATTCCTGTACATAGGAGGCAGTATTATAGTAGTTATATTCTTGCACATAGGAGCAGTATTATAGTAGTTATATTCTTGTACATAGGAGCAGTATTATAGTAGTTATATTCTTGTACATAGGAGGCAGTATTATAGTAGTTATATTCTTGTACATAGGAGCAGTATTATAGCAGTTATATTCTTGTATATAGGAGGCAGTATTATAGCAGTTATATTCTTGTACATAGGAGGCAGTATTATAGTAGTTATATTCATGTACATAGGAGAAGTATTATAGTAGTTATATTCTTGTACATAGGAGCAGTATTATAGTAGTTATATTCTTGTACATTAGAGCAGTATTATAGTAGTTATAGTCTTGTACATAGGAGCAGTATTATAGTAGTTATATTCTTGTATATAGGAGCAGTATTATAGTAGTAATATTCTTGTACATAGGAGCAGTATTATAGTAGTTATATTCTTGTACATAGGAGCAGTATTATAGTAGTTATATTCTTGCACATAGGAGCAGTATTATAGTAGTTATATTCTTGTACATGGGAGCAGTATTATAGTAGTTATATTCTTGTACATAGGAGCAGTATTATAGTAGTTATATTCTTGTACATAGGAGCAGTATTATAGTAGTTATATTCTTGTACATAGGAGCAGTATTATAGTAGTTATATTCTTGTACATAGGAGGCAGTATTATAGTAGTTATATTCTTGTATATAGGAAGCAGTATTATAGTAGTTATATTATTGTATATAGGAGGCAGTATTATAGTAGTTATATTCTTGTACATAGGAGCAGTATTATAGTAGTTATATTCTTGTACATAGGAGCAGTATTATAGTAGTTATATTCTTGTACATAGGAGCAGTATTATAGTAGTTATATTCTTGTACATAGGAGCAGTATTATAGTAGTTATATTCTTGTACATAGGAGCAGTATTATAGTAGTTATATTCTTGTACATAGGAGCAGTATTATAGTAGTTATATTCTTGTACATAGGAGGCAGTATTATAGTAGTTATATTCTTGTACATAGGAGACAGTATTATAGTAGTTATATTCTGTACATAGGAGGCAGTAGTATAGTAGTTATATTCTTGTACATAGGAGCAGTATTATAGTAGTTATATTCTTGTACATAGGAGCAGTATTATAGTAGTTATATTCTTTAGTATATAGGAGCAGTATTATAGTAGTTATATTCTTGTACATAGGAGCAGTATTATAGTAGTTATATTCTTGGTACATAGGAGCAGTATTATAGTAGTTTATTTCTTGTACATAGGAGCAGTATTAGTAGTTATATTCTATGTATATAGGAGCAGTATTATAGTAGTTATATTCTTGTACATAGGAGGCATATTATAGTAGTTATATTATTGTACATAGGAGAAGTATTATAGTAGGTTATATTCTTGTACATAGGAGCAGTATTATAGTAGGTTATATTCTTGTACATAGGAGCAGTATTATAGTAGTTATATTCTTGTACATAGGAGCAGTATATAGTAGTTATATTCGTGTATATAGGAGCAGTATTATAGTAGTTATATTCTTGACATAGGAGCATATTAGTAGTTTATATTCTTGTACATATGAGGCAGTATTATAGTAGTTATATTCTTGTCCATAGGAGCAGTATATAGTAGTTATATTCTTGTACATAGGGAGCAGATTATAGTAGTTATATTCTTGTACATAGAGCATTAGTATAGTAGTTATATTCTTGTACATAGGAGCAGTATTATAGTAGTTATATTCTTGTACATAGGAGCAGTATTATAGTAGTTATATTCTTGTACATAGGAGCAGTATTATAGTTATATTCTTGTACATAGGAGCAGTATTATAGTAGTTTATTCTTGTACATAGGAGCAGTATTTAGTAGTTATACTTGTATAGGAGCAGTATTATAGTAGTTATATTCTTGTACATAGGAGCAGTATTATAGTAGTTATATTCTTGTACATAGGGCAGTATTATAGTAGTTTATTCTTGTACATAGGAGCAGTATTATAGTAGTTATATTCTTGTACATAGGAGCAGTATTATAGTAGTTATATTCTTGTACATAGGAGCAGTATTATAGTAGTTATATTCTTGTACATAGGAGCAGTATTATAGTAGTTATATTTTGTACATAGGAGCAGTATTATAGTAGTTATATTCTTGTACATAGGAAGTATTATAGTAGTTATATTCTTGTACATAGGAGCAGTATTATAGTAGTTATATTCTTGTACATAGGAGCAGTATTATAGTAGTTATATCTTGTACATAGGAGCAGTATTATAGTAGTTATATTCTTGTACATAGGAGCAGTATTATAGTAGTTATATTCTTGTTACATGAGAGCAGTATTATAGTAGTTATATTCTGTACATAGGAGCAGTATTATAGTAGTTATATTCTTGTACAAGGAGGCAGTATTAAGTAGTTATATTCTTGTACATAGGGGGCAGGATTATAGTAGTTATATTCTGTACATAGAGCAGTATTATCGTAGGTTATATTCTTGTACATAGGAGCAGTATATAGTAGTTATATTCTTGTACATAGGAGCAGTATATAGTAGTTAATTCCTTGTACAGAGGAGCAGTATTATAGTAGTTATATTCTTGTACATAGGGAGCAGTATATAGTAGTGTATATTCCTTGTACATAGAGCAGTATTATAGTAGTTATATTCTTGTACATAGGAGCCGTATTATAGCAGTTATATTCTTGTACATAGAGCAGTATTATAGTAGTTATATTCTTGTACATAGAGCAGTATTATAGCAGTTATATTATTGTACATAGGAGCAGTATTATAGTAGTTTATATTCTTGTACATAGGAGCAGTATTATAGCAGTTATATTCTTGTACATAGGAGCAGTAGTATAGTAGTTATATTATTGTACATAGGAGCAGTATTATAGCAGTTATATTCTTGTACATAGGAGCAGTATTATAGCAGTTATATTCTTGTACATAGGAGCAGTATTATAGTAGTTTATATTCTTGTATATAGGAGGCAGTATTATAGCAGTTATATTCGTGTACATAGGGGGCAGTATTATAGTAGTTTATATTCTTGTATATAGGAGGCAGTATTATAGCAGTTATATTCGTGTACATAGGGGGCAGTATTATAGTAGTTATATTCTTGTATATAGGAGGCAGTATTATAGTAGTTTATATTCTTGTACATAGGAGCAGTATTGAATCATTCTTCCAGAGGAGGGGTATCAACAACCGGGCAGCAGTAAGAAGCATGGTCGGGAGGTCATTCTTGGATGGGGTGAGGGAGTCATTGGGACACCAAAGGAGAACCAATTTTGCGTCTAGACGGACGTTAGAAGCGCAAATCCTGTTGATTGTGGTCTCTATTTGGGACCAGAAGGGGCGGATCTTGCTGCAAGACCACCAGAGATGCTCTGTTCCACACCTCCAACACTGCTCTGGGAAATCATGGTTGAGTCTGTGCAAGAACTCTGGCGTTTTGTACCAGCGCGTAAGAAGTTGAAATGAATTATCTTGAATTTTAATGCATCGGTTAAAGCCATGAAAGTGAGACAGAATAAATGCTTTCTCTGGCTCCGAGAAATGGATTGAGAGCTCCTTTTCCCAGGCAGACATAAAGTGCAGTGCTGGAGGGGCAGAAGAGAGCAACTCTCTGTAAAGCGTCAAGAGTTTTTTTTTCGGTGTCTCTGAGACACAAAGCCTTTTAGCCATCCCAGTGGGCAATTCAGTAGTGAGGAGGGGCAGTAAAAGAGCCTTGATATCCCGGCTAAATGCCCAGGTAGAAAGAAAGGAGAGGGGTTTAACTCTGGGTAGAACGTGGATCTTGTCCCATGCCAAGTCCCCAGTTGGAGATGTAATGTCTTGTAGGGTAAGGTCAGACAGCAGGTGCCAAACTCCAGTGGGCCTGAGAATGTCGGGGTGAATGTAATTCTGAAGTAGATGTAGGGGGAGGTAAGGGTTTGGGAACTTCAGGTCCCGAGATTTATATAATTTGGCCCATTCAACTAACATGCCTTTCCAAATGGGGGAGTTGTACGAGTTATTAGGGGAGCATGTGCGGATTGCCAACAGGTTAAGTTCTTCCTTATAGATGAGTATAGCACGTTTTACTTGTACGCATAGGTTCGGGGGGTGACGCGCAAGGAGAGAGAAGCATCTGTTCAAGAGCGAGGCTGTCTAGTAAGTATGCACAACAGGCAAACCAAAGCCCCCAAATCGTCTTTCCCTTGTCAATATGGAGTATGCTATTGTAGGGGATTTGCCCGCCCACAGAAATAATGCGAACATACAGTACAGACCAAAAGTTTGGACACACCTTCTCATTCAAAGAGTTTTCTTTATTTTCATGACTATGAAGGCATCAAAACTATGAATCAACACATGTGGAATTATATACCTAACAAAAAAGTGTGAAACAACTGAAAATATGTCATATTCTAGGTTCTTCAAAGTAGCCACCTTTTGCTTTGATTACTGCTTTGCACACTCTTGGCATTCTCTTGATGAGCTTCAAGAGGTAGTCACCTGAAATGGTCTTCCAACAGTCTTGAAGGAGTTCCCAGAGATGCTTAGCACTTGTTGGCCCTTTTGCCTTCACTCTGCGGTCCAGCTCACCCCAAACCATCTCAATTGGGTTCAGGTCCGGTGACCCCATCACTCTCCTTCATGGTCAAATAGCCCTTACACAGCCTGGAGGTGTGTTTGGGGTCATTGTCCTGTTTAAAAATAAATGATGGTCCAACTAAATGCAAACCGGATGGAATAGCATGCTGCTGCAAGATGCTGTGGTAGCCATGCTGGTTCATTATGCCTTCAATTTTGAATAAATCCCCAACAGTGTCACCAGCAAAGCACCCCCACACCATCACACCTCCTCCTCCATGCTTCACGGTGGGAACCAGGCATGTAGAGTCCATCCGTTCACCTTTTCTGCGTCGCACAAAGACACGGTGGTTGGAACCAAAGATCTCAAATTTGGACTCATCAGACCAAAGCACAGATTTCCACTGGTCTAATGTCCATTCCTTGTGTTCTTTAGCCCAAACAAGTCTCTTCTGCTTGTTGCCTGTCCTTAGCAGTGGTTTCCTAGCAGATATTCTACCATGAAGGCCTGATTCACACAGTCTCCTCTTAACAGTTGTTCTAGAGATGTGTCTGCTGCTAGAACTCTGTGTGGCATTGACCTGGTCTCTAATCTGAGCTGCTGTTAACCTGCGATTTCTGAGGCTGGTGACTCGGATGAACTTATCCTCTGCAGCAGAGGTGACTCTTGGTCTTCCTTTCCTGTGGTGGTCCGCATGTGAGCCAGTTTCTTTGTAGCGCTTGATTGTTTTTGTGACTGCACTTGGGGACACTTTCAAAGTTTTCCCAATTTTTCGGACTGACTGACCTTCATTTCTTAAAGTAATGATGGCCACTCGTTTTTCTTTACTTAGCTGCTTTTTTCTTGCCATAATACAAATTCTAACAGTCTATTCAGTAGGACTATCAGCTGTGTATCCACCTGACTTCTCCACAACGCAACTGATGGTCCCAACCCCATTTATAAGGCAAGAAATCCCACTTATTAAACCTGACAGGGCACACCTGTGAAGTGAAAACCATTTCAGGTGACTACCTCTTGAAGCTCATCAAGAGAATGCCAAGAGTGTGCAAAGCAGTAATCAAAGCAAAAGGTGGCTACTTTGAAGAACCTAGAATATGACATATTTTCAGTTGTTTCACACTTTTTTGTTATGTATATAATTCCACATGTGTTAATTCATAGTTTTGATGCCTTCAGTGTGAATCTACAATTTTCATAGTCATGAAAATAAAGAAAACTCTTTGAATGAGAAGGTGTGTCCAAACTTTTGGTCTGTACTGTACGTCAGATCTCTACAAAATAGGAGCGGGGTAGCCAGATCGGCAATGTCTGCAATAAATACAGGAGTTTGGGTACTATAAAGGCTTTGAGGTAGTTCTTCCTACCTATCCAGGAGATAAAAGGGAGTTTAAGGGACTGCAGGTGCGTTCTAATCTCTTTGAGTAGGGAGGCATAGTTAAGTCCGAATAAGTCATCATGGTGGTGCGATGAGGGCCCTGACTACAGAGGATTTGCAAGATACATTTAGAGCAAGAGACTTGCTGTAATTGATCTTGAAGTTAGAGACCCATCCAAACTCTTCAAATAGTAACTGGAACCGTGGGAATGAAATGATAGGGTTAGTGGTCATAATAAGCAGATCATTCGCAAATGCTGCGGTGAGATGGGTATGAGTGGCCATCTTGATGCCTTTGATATCTGGGTCTTGTCTGATCTTACATAGTAGGGTCTCCATAACTATGACAAAGAGGGATGGGGATAGTGGGCAACCTTGCCTCGTGCCATTAGATATGGCAAAAGCGGGTGAAAGAGTGCCGTTCACCTTGACTCTGGCAGAGGGGGACGAGTACAATGAGAAAATAGCCGAGATAAATTGGTCCGGGAAGCCAAATTTAGACAGAGCCGCAGCCATATAATGCCAGCTGACCCTGTCGAAGGCCTTCTCCGCGTCGGTGCTGAGTAAAGCTAGCGGGTGGGTGTGCTCCGTGCCCAATTCATAATATGAAGAAGGCGGACAGTGTTTTCGTTCCCCTGTCTGCCAGAGACAAACCCAACCTGCTCCCTATGGATGATGTCAGGGAGAATCCGCTGGATCCGCTGAGCTAAGATCTTAGCCCACCATTTTACATCCGTGTTGAGGAGGGATATTGGGCGGTAACTTCCACAATTTAGGGGGTCCTTGTTCTCTTTATGTATTATAAATCCGTTAAGAAGATGGTTACACATGGAGCGGAAGTGAGGGACTAGTATTTCTTGAAAAGTTTTGTAATAGGTGATAGAGAAGCCGTCAGGACCTGGGCTCTTCCCTGAGGGGATAGAAGTTGCTGGTTTGTGTGCGATTGCACACAGTAGGGTATTTGTTTGGCGCACAAAAGGACGACCTCAGACAGTAGACTTTGGTGAAGTAGCTGTTTTTATTGTTCAGTAGACAACGCGTTTCGGAGTTTATAACTCCTTTATCAAGTCTTAATCGGGCGTCAGCAGAGAGACAGGCCAGATGGCTGGAGCGTCTGGTTGTGCTGGGAACGCCGCGGCGTCCTTTTGTGCGCCAAACAAATACCCTACTGTGTGCAATCGCACACAAACCAGCAACTTCTTCCCTCATAGTCCCTAGGAGTCCCTGGCAACTCCACCCAAGGGACCGAACGGGTATTGGCAGCACCGACCCTTCCAAAACAACCAACGCCCCCTTATTTCTCCACGTGTACCCACCTCCACGGACGTTGAGCTCCAACCAGCACAACACCAAAAGGTGAGCACACTTCGACCATTACGCAGAACAACACAACCGCTACCCACCACCCTATGAGCGCCTCTCCCCTTTCTTTTTTCTCTCTCGCCAAACTGCTGAGGGGATAGAGGAAAGGACTTTCAAAGCTTCAGAGTCTGTGATTGGGGCTACCAGATGTGCAGATTGAGCAGAGGTGACATTAGGGAGTTTTAGGGAGGAGAGAAATTTTTCTGTGGTTTCCGTGAGGGTGTTAATTGACTGACCGGAGGGGGGTGGGAGCTTATAAAGCTCCTTATAAAAGGTACTAAAGGCCTTCGCAATGTCGGGGGTAGACTTAAGGTGGGCACCTTTAGCATCTTTAATTGCAGGGATAAAGGAGTCTGAGTATTGTTTTTTAACTAGGGCCGCCATAAGTTTATTTCCTTTGTCGCCATGTGCATAAGATCTAAACTTAGATCGGAGGAGAAGCTTGGCCGAGGTCACATTAGGTCGATTTTTAAGTTTCGCTCTTGCATCAGAAAGTTCTGCAGCACAATTAAGTGCTTGCGATCGTTTGTGTACAAGTTCAAGCGACTCAATTTGGAATAGTAGGGTGGTAATAGCTTGGGAGCGTTGTTTTTTAATATAGGAACCAAGGGCGATGAGTTCCCCCCAGATTACCGCTTTGTGAGTTTCCCAAATGATGGGAGGGGAAGGTGGGGCATGTCCCGCATTGTTCTGCTGGAAAAACTCGGTCAAAGAAGAGGAAAACTTCTGGGAGTTGGTCTGATCTAAGATAAGGGTATCATTGAGGAGCCAATTCCATTTCTTTTTCAGAAGGGTAGACAGGGAGAAGTGCAGGAAAATTGGGGAATGGTCCGAAAGAGTGATATTGCCTATCTTGGCGTGTAGGATTAGCTGGGCATGATCTGAGGACAGAAAGAGGTGATCCAATCTATGATAAGAGGACTTGGCATGGGAGAAGAATGTATAGTCCCTACCTGAAGGGTCTAGGGTGCGCCACGTGTCGAAGACACCTGATTTTCTCAGGGGAAGTTTCAAGCGCCTCAAGCGTACATGTGTAATAGCCGATTTCCCTGAGGAGGAGTCAAGACTAGGGTCTAGGGACACATTGAAATCGCCCCCCAATATGACAATACCATCTTTAAAAGAGGAAAGGGACGATAGGGTCTGAATAAGCCATGGGACCTGGCCTCTGTTTGGTGCATATACATTGGCTAATGTAACTGGTGTGTCAGCAATGGTGCCCTTCAGAAACAAATACCAACCCTCAGGGTCCGAAGAAGATGCAGAAACTACAAAAGGGAGTTGCTTGTGAATGGCTATGCTGACACCTCTGCTAGCAGAGCTATGCGTACTGTGGAACCGTTGCGAGAATTTGAGGTTAGGTATCTTACCCGACCGGAAGAATGCAATGGATACCTTGTCTTTCTGCAATTAAGATATTCAATTCAGACCTCTAACGTTGAAGGAAGATACTACAATCGCAGCCATCTTGGTACAGTGGAAAGGAATAGTGCGGACAGTCGCCATATAGACCAGTAGAGTGTGGAAGAGGGAGGGGAGGACACACAAAAGGGAAGGGAGACAAAGATAATAGAAAAAGAGTATCTGCAATTGAAGGAAAAAAGGGTTAAATGCAGCAACCAAAATAAAATTCTAGTAAATGGTGGCTTTACAGAGCGCCAGATGTTGAGGTGATCCTTTCTCATAACGGCGGTCGGCCCGGATCCATCAGGCGGTGGGTCTCGTAGAGCACTCGAGGGCCAATAAAAGGCCATCAGGGGACAAGGGTAGTGAACCTGAGTAGTCTCTGGCTAAACCCCAGCTTCTGAGGGGGGGCAGGGTGGGGGGATATTTAAACCATGGAACTATAATAATAACAAGGTCCCAAGGAGACCACAATAGATATAGTCTCGCTCGCGTTGTATCTATGGACGACATCAGGATGTTATCAGTGGTCACACGCAGGGTGACCATGAGGTGACGTGCCCTGGAAGAGGGCTTCAAAGCTCAGAGGAGGCCACAAAAGTACCGTATGCTCTCAACGATGTGGAGGAAGTCCAGACTTAGCAGGAGGCTGACGGTCTCGACCGGATCTGTCCCCTTTGCCTGAGGAGACGAGATTCCACTGATCCGCATTTGGAGGTGCGGGTATGGGATCCCCCTGGTCGACAGGCATCCAGGACGGAATTTCCAAAGACGAAATACCCAGGTGGTCCCAGGCAGCGTGCAAGTCCTGAGGAGTGCGTATAGTGATTTGTCTCCCATTTTTCATGACAGCCAGGCCAAACTGATAAAGCCATCTGAACTGGGTGGCCGAGGCTTTAAGGGCTTCTAGTAGTGGGCGAAGAATTCTGCGTTTCGCCAACGTGGTAGGAGCTAAGTCCTGAAAGAACAAAATCGGCATGCCTTCAAATTCAAGGCGATCAGCTTCTCTACCTGCTCTCAGCAGAGCAGCAGTGTCCACGTAGCTAAGAAGGCCGCAGACCACATCCCTCGGTGGTTCAGAAACTTTAGGCTTGGGTCTCAGAGCTCTATGAATGCGTTCAAATATTATTTTCGCAGCTCTATCAGGACCTAGGAGATTCGCGAATATTCCATCTGCGACTGCGATTTTCTTGATCTTCGATGCGAAGAAGAGCATCGTTAAGCAGATCTTTATGCGAATTTAAAGCCACACAGGTTTTCTCCTCGTGGCGAATAATCGTGTCTTGCAAATTTTCTAGTGACGCCACTCGATCGCCTATACTGCGAAGGTCTACCTTGATATCAGCCAAATCTTGCTTCAAGGGAGCCAGGGCGGAATCGAGGACTTCTCGAAGAGCTGCTTTCGAAAGCAGCATACCTCGTTTTCGAGATTTTATAATCGGAAGTATCCGATGCGCTTCCCGCTTCTGAATATTCCTCTGCTTCAGAATGCTGAGTTGCCGCCGGTGCCATCTTGGGAGTTTCGGCAGCACAGCCCTTGAGCTGTTTCCTCAAGAATTGCTCCACATCTGGCTGTTTGGAGCGGACCGGAGTAGGTTCTGCAGGGTCCTTGGTGCGGTTTCTCCCCACTTTGCCCATTTGTGCTGATGAAAGGGTGCTTTAGATGGGGTTAATCGCCAGTTAGGTGGAGGAGCTCAGTGACAGACAGCCATTCAGCTAAGCGGCCAAGCTCCGCCCCCCCCATAGTAGTTATATTCTTGTACATAGGAGCAGTATTATAGTAGTTATATTCTTGTACATAGGAGTAGTATTATAGCAGTTATATTCTTGTACATAGGAGCAGTATTATAGTAGTTATATTCTTGTACATAGGAGCAGTATTATAGTAGTTATATTCTTGTACATACGAGGCAGTATTATAGTAGTTATATTCTTGAACATAGGAGGCAGTATTATAGTAGTTATATTCTTGTACATACGAGGCAGTATTATAGTAGTTATATTCTTGAACATAGGAGGCAGTATTATAGTAGTTATATTCTTGTACATACGAGGCAGTATTATAGTAGTTATATTCTTGTACATACGAGGCAGTATTATAGTAGTTATATTCTTGAACATAGGAGGCAGTATTATAGTAGTTATATTCTTGTACATACGAGGCAGTATTATAGTAGTTATATTCTTGTATATACGAGGCAGTATTATAGTAGTTATATTCTTGTACATAGAAGCAGTATTATAGTAGTTATATTCTTGTACATAGGAGCAGTATTATAGTAGTTATATTCTTGTACATACGAGGCAGTATTATAGTAGTTATATTCTTGTACATACGAGGCAGTATTATAGTAGTTATATTCTTGAACATAGGAGGCAGTATTATAGTAGTTATATTCTTGTACATACGAGGCAGTATTATAGTAGTTATATTCTTGTACATACGAGGCAGTATTATAGTAGTTATATTCTTGTACATAGAAGCAGTATTATAGTAGTTATATTCCTGTACATAGAAGGCGGTATCATATTAGTTATATTCCTGTACATAGGAGCAGTATTATAGTAGTTATATTCTTGTACATAGGAGCAGTATTATAGTAGTTATATTCTTGTTAATAGGAGGCAGTATTATAGTAGTTATATTCTTGAACATAGGAGCAGTATTATAGTAGTTATATTCTTGTACATAGGAGCAGTATTATAGTAGTTATATTCTTGTATACAGGAGGCAGTATTAAAGTAGTTATATTCTTGTACATAGGAGCAGTATTATAGTTATATTCTTGTACATAGGGGCAGTATTATAGTAGTTATATTCTTGTACATAGGAGCAGTATTATAGTAGTTATATTCTTGTACATAAGAGGCAGTATTATAGTAGTTATATTCTTGTATATAGGAGGCAGTATTATAGTAGTTATATTCCTGTACATAGGAGCAGTATTATAGTAGTTATATTCTTGTACATAGGAGGCAGTATTATAGTAGTTATATTCTTGTACATACGAGGCAGTATTATAGATAGTATATTCTTGTACATACGAGGCAGTATTATAGATAGTATATTCTTGCACATGAATGATGGACAGCACAGTTGAGCTTCTAATGGAAACATTATGTATTTAGATGCCATTAACTGCTGTAATGTGGTCTCTCAGAAGCCTCCTCCATGTTATTGTTAGTCATAAGGCAGTGTTTTGCTGCAAGACATGTCACAACCATTTAAAGGAATATACAGAAGTATTTTTAATTACTCCTCATTATCAAACTTCTTTGTGAAGAAAGTTTCATGTAATCTATAAATATCACCTCTATTTAACCACTCCTTTAAGTATACATTTGTGGCCTACAATTTATGTGACATGTAATGGACATAGGTCATTGTTTTTCTCAGAATCCATGGGGGGTGGGTCTTTGTCTATTGTAATATAGTATAGTCGTCCATGTATCGGTTCATTCTCTACTACAAAAGTTAATTCTGTCTAAATTTGCATAATATATTCATTTGAGAAAGAAAACACCTGTGTATACCGCGTAAAGAATATCTGGCTGTATAATGGCGTGTAGGTCAAACAAGAAATTAAATGGTGTGTCCTTTTGTGGTGAGCGGGTGCATTGTTTCCCATGCGGCCATACAGGCGCCTTGTGTGCATTGGCTTTTGTGATCAATTTAAAGGTCACTTGCTAACAAGAGGAAATGTTCACTGAACAGCTAATTAACGAAGGAACGTTCTATATTATCCGACAACTCACAATACACGTGCGGGTCCATGCTAGCTGTATCAGAAAAATTAATAGCTTGTATTTGAGCAATTTTTCAAAAACTCATGAGGTCCTTCATAAAATTGTCAAAATCTGTTCTTTGTGAAGGGAAGCCACCTTGTACGATGGGCATTAGACCAGACTACACGACAACACAAAAAGGCACTCTCCATCTGCCAGGGAGTCTATATTATTCTCTTTACACCTTTTTTAAATATCTGGTTGATCAAAGTTTATGATAGATCTCAACTTGGATGTTCTTAGGGGTTAGATTTGAGGAGATGTGGTTACAGTGCTTTGGAGGGACCCAGTGTGGACCTTTTTGAGGGCCTTAATAAAGGTGTTGAAATTTGTTTAATTTGAAAGGAAGCCATCTTACCTTGTATGATGGGCACAGGACCAAGCTCACGACAACCCATAAGTGCACACCCCAGTATGGAGTCCATCAGAATATCGTCACGCAAGTATTTGTTTACTATGGGAAGAGACAGAGCTGCTAACGTGACAGATAATGTAATGGATGGAGATTGGGCACGCGGGGTGGTGGCAGAGTTTTGGCAAGCTGGCCTCATTTTTATGCAAGGAATCTGCATCAGAAGATTAGCCTGGGAGTCTACACTCACCTAAAGAATTATTAGGAACACCATACTAATACGGTGTTGGACCTTCTTTTGCCTTCAGAACTGCCTTAATTCTACGTGGCATTGATTCCACAAGGTGCTGATAGCATTCTTTAGAAATGTTGGCCCATATTGATAGGATAGCATCTTGCAGTTGATGGAGATTTGAGGAATGCACATCCAGGGCACGAAGCTCCCGTTCCACCACATCCCAAAGATGCTCTATTGGTTTGAGATCTGGTGACTGTGGGGGCCATTTTAGTACAGTGACCTCATTGTCATGCTCAAGAAACCAATTTGAAATGATTCGAGCTTTGTGACATGGTGCATTATCCTGCTGGAAGTAGCCATCAGAGGATGGGTACATGGTGGTCATGAAGGGATGGACATGGTCAGAAACAATGCTCAGGTAGCCCGTGCCATTTAAACGATGGCCAATTGGCACTAAGGGGCTTAAAGTGTGCCCAGAAAACATCCCCCATACCATTACACCACCACCACCAGTCTGCACAGTGGTAACAAAGCATGATGGATACATGTTCTCTTTCTGTTTACGCCAAATTCGGACTCTACCATTGGAATGTCTCAACAGAAATCAACAGAAATCGAGACTCATCAGACCAGGCAACATTTTTCCAGTCTTCAACAGTCCAATTTTGGTGAGCTCGTGCAAATTGTAGCCTCTTTTTCTTATTTGTAGTGGAGATGAGTGGTACCCGGTGGGGTCTTCTGTTGTAGCCCACCTTTCTTTCCCATTCTGACATTCAGTTTGGAGTTCAGGAGATTCTTGACCAGGACCACAACCCTACATGCATTGAAGCAACTGCCATGTGATTGGTTGACTAGATAATCGCATTAATGAGAAATAGAACAGGTGTTCCTAATAATTCTTTAGGTGAGTGTATATTAAATGTCTGGTGGGGTGAGGTGGTAAATAGTAATGATGGATTTCATCTTGTAGAGTTCTTTGGGGTTGGATTGGTGGAGATGTGGTCACAGTACTTAGGAATGACCCAGTGACTGGAGCAGTAGAAATCAATGGCGATTTTGTGCCTGGACATACTTAGGGTTTATTAGATGTTAGGGCGTGTTAGATGTTCTAATAGCATACTTAACAACAGTCCCAAATTTGACTGGAGTTATCCTAAATTGGGTCGCCTTGGAAGGGGAGGAGCTGATGGAAGCCCTGCCCCAAAGTTAGCATTTTGGGGCATTTTGTAGAAGTTCTCAGGTTGTCCATGAGGTGGGGCTTAAATATCCAGATTTGTACTTGATTGTTGGTAGGTATGTCATGGAAATAAGATAATAGGATCAAAATGATCCTTTTTTCAAAGAGAACACGTCCAATTTGGTTGGTTGCCTTAAAATGTTTACATCACCAGGGTTTGTCTACTATTTAAAACTTTTTGTAAGATTCCCCAAAAAATCATATTGATCATAACTGGTTGTTTCGCCTGCAGAACCTCCACAGTTGAAATGACATATTACATGGTGCCTACTGAAACTAAAGAGATATTTATATAATGTTCATAGTGTCCATCTGCTACTGAAGGGGTCTTGAATAGTGTTGAGCAAACTTGTGTTTTAAGTTTGGCGTCTAAAGTTCGGGTTCGGGTTATCGAAGAAGCGCGTTATGGATTCTAAATTCCGTTATGGTCTGTGGTAGCGGAATCCATAACGCACTTCTTTGATAACCCGAACTTTAGACGCCGAACTTAAAACACAAGTTCGATCAACACTAGTCTTGAAGAGATGCACAAAGTGTCCCCAACGGGGAGAAAGCCACTGTCAGATGCCTCCTTGAGAACAGGATTGGGCATGTTGAAATGAAGCAGTCTAAGGCCTCTTGCACACAGCCATTGTGCGGCCGTTCCGTGCACTGGGGAGCGCAATTTGTGGTCCCCAATGCACGGGCAACTGCCGCAACAGATCCAAATCCATTCAACTTGAATGGGTCCGTGATCCGTTCGCACCGTAAAAAAATAGAACAAGTTCTATTTTTTTTTGCGTTGTGGAGGCACGGACAGAAACACTAGGGAGTTCTTCTGTGGGGTCCCGTGCCTCCGTTCCACACCGCATCTCCGGATTGCGGACCCATTCAAGTGAATGGTTCTGCATCCGTGATGCAGGGAGCACACGGCCGGTGCCCGCATATTGCGGACCTGCTGTTTGCAGGCCACGGCTGGCAACGGCCGTGTGCATGAGGCCTAATTCTAATCTCCCCTTACATCTGCAATGAGGAGAGAATTGAGAGGACCCAGATCAGATGGCCGGCTGGTACCACCGATACAGATCTAATGTGTATGGCCAGCTTAAATGGGCATCCCAGCTCCCCAAACCCACCATTGTCAGAGGATAACCAAAGGTGGATGAACCTAATGAAGCACCATCAGTATCCATCCATCAGAGACGGTCATGTTGTTGCTATGAACGTACAGTACATGTCGGTACCGACTCTGTGTGTGGCTTGTAAGGACTATGTGGCTTCTCGTGATAATCTGGAAACCTCTTGTAGATGTGAGTTTTTCAGCCTCGGGATCTAGCCTTGAAAAACTTAAGATTCCCTGTGGACCTCCCCCATCATCTTTGAGTATTTACGGTCTTATCTTGCAGCCACACCAATTTGTCAGTAGCAGTGGTTTACATAACACATTAATGGGCACAGCAGCTTGTCTACACAGCAGGACAATGCAGAGGTCACTACCCTCCTGATGCCTCATCCACACCATTAGCACACAGCATAGATGTCCTTAATGACCCCTGACAAATGGAACTAATTGTTCCCCAGGGTGGAAGAACCTCAATAAGACTGACCAGTAAATAAGCTGATCATTATTTACTCTCACCTTTATCAGCTGTTCACGATGTCACAGCCGATCTCCGATTTGGACCTTCTTTTTTTGTTACATGGGTCCCCCGAACAATATGTTTTTTGTAGGGTATCCTGCTTTCCAGCAACTGCAATCTTCTGGAAAAACCTGTTGGCAAGTGTTCAGTTCCCTGCAGTGCCACCATTAGAGAAATGAGGCATTGCACAGTGCCCATTGGAATCAGTGTAATGCGTGGACATGCTGGGCCCTCCAGACAGGGCCGGTTCTAGGTGAAATGGGGCCCTGGGGCGAAAAACAATAAGGCCCCCCCGCCAACGAGACACTTGCTGACTTTAACGTCCCATATTGACTCTGGAGATTTAATTTGTGGACGTTCATACAGAAGAAAATGTATATTGTGGGGCACAGTGTAGAGGTATACTGTATATTGTAGGGCACAGTGTAGAGGTATACTGTATATTGTGTGGCACAGTGTAGCAGTATACTGTATATTGTGGGGCACAGTGTAGCGGTATACTGTATATTGTGGGGCACAGTGTAGAGGTATACTGTATATTGTGTGGCACAGTGTAGCAGTATACTGTATATTGTGGGGCACAGTGTAGCGGTATACTGTATATTGTGGGGCACAGTGTAGAGGTATACTGTATATTGTGGGGCACAGTGTAGCGGTATACTGTATATTGTGTGGCACAGTGTAGCGGTATACTGTATATTGTGGGGCACAGTGTAGAGGTATACTGTATATTGTGGGGCACAGTGTAGAGGTATACTGTATATTGTGGGGCACAGTGTAGCGGTATACTGTATATTGTGGGGCACAGTGTAGCGGTATACTGTATATTGTGGGGCACAGTGTAGAGGTATACTGTATATTGTGGGGCACAGTGTAGAGGTATACTGTATATTGTGTGGCACAGTGTAGCAGTATACTGTATATTGTGTGGTACAGTGTAGCGGTATACTGTATATTGTGTGGTACAGTGTAGCGGTATACTGTATATTGTGTGGTACAGTGTAGCGGTATACTGTATATTGTGTGGTACAGTGTAGCGGTATACTGTATATTGTGGGGCACAGTGTAGAGGTATACTGTATATTGTGTGGCACAGTGTAGAGGTATACTGTATATTGTGGGGCACAGTGTAGCGGTATACTGTACATTGTGTGGCACAGTGTAGCGGTATACTGTATATTGTGTGGCACAGTGTAGAGGTATACTGTATATTGTGGGGCACAGTGTAGAGGTATACTGTATATTGTGTGGCACGGTGTAGCAGTATACTGTATATTGTGTGGCACAGTGTAGCGGTATACTGTATATTGTGGGGCACAGTGTAGAGGTATACTGTATATTGTGGGGCACGGTGTAGCGGTATACTGTATATTGTGGGGCACAGTGTAGAGGTATACTGTATATTGTGGGGCACGGTGTAGCGGTATACTGTATATTGTGGGGCACAGTGTAGCGGTATACTGTATATTGTGGGGCACAGTGTAGAGGTATACTGTATATTGTGTGGCACAGTGTAGCGGTATACTGTATATTGTGGGGCACAGTGTAGAGGTATACTGTATATTGTGTGGCACAGTGTAGAGGTATACTGTATATTGTGTGGCACAGTGTAGAGGTATACTGTATATTGTGGGGCACAGTGTAGAGGTATACTGTATATTGTGTGGCACAGTGTAGAGGTATACTGTATATTGTGTGGCACAGTGTAGCGGTATACTGTATATTGTGCGGCACAGTGTAGCGGTATACTGTATATTGTGCGGCACAGTGTAGCGGTATACTGTATATTGTGCGGCACAGTGTAGCGGTATACTGTATATTGTGCGGCACAGTGTAGCGGTATACTGTATATTGTGTGGCACAGTGTAGAGGTATACTGTATATTGTGTGGCACAGTGTAGAGGTATACTGTATATTGTGGGGCACAGTGTAGCGGTATACTGTATATTGTGCGGCACAGTGTAGCGGTATACTGTATATTGTGCGGCACAGTGTAGCGGTATACTGTATATTGTGAGGCACAGTGTAGAGGTATACTGTATATTGTGCGGCACAGTGTAGCGGTATACTGTATATTGTGCGGCACAGTGTAGCGGTATACTGTATATTGTGAGGCACAGTGTAGAGGTATACTGTATATTGTGAGGCACAGTGTAGAGGTATACTGTATATTGTGTGGCACAGTGTAGCGGTATACTGTATATTGTGTGGCACAGTGTAGCGGTATACTGTATATTGTGAGGCACAGTGTAGAGGTATACTGTATATTGTGGGGCACAGTGTAGAGGTATACTGTATATTGTGTGGCACAGTGTAGAGGTATACTGTATATTGTGTGGCACAGTGTAGGGGTATACTGTATATTGTGTGGCACAGTGTAGAGGTATACTGTATATTGTGAGGCACAGTGTAGAGGTATACTGTATATTGTGAGGCACAGTGTAGGCTATATGTGTATAACATAAACATATTTCACATGAACACTTACAGTTACTTGGCCCTTGTGGATCTCGGACGCCACTTCCACACTTGGCCGGGGGCTCGGCGGAGCTGATGTTGTGTCTTATCCTAATGAGAAAGATTTCATAATAAGGATTTGGAGAAGGGGCAGAGGGATAGCGGAGCAGGGAGAGGCTGGTGCTGCTACTAGGGGGTCATACCATGGGGGAGTAATAAAGCCCACCATAATGCCCCCCCCCCCCAGTAGTAATAATTCTCCTTATAATGTGACAGTGCAAAAAATCCCCCCTTGTAATGCTCCCAGTTGAGCTAATGTTCCCATAGTGCCCCCATAATGTACCAGTATACAATGCCCCTATATAGTGCCCCAGTAGATGCCCTCAGTGTCCCCTATAATTTGCAAGCATAAAATACACCTTCTTTGTGCCTCCCGTAGATGACCCCATAGTATTCCTCTCCCCTCTTCCCCATAGTACCCACCATAATGTGTCCCAGTATAAAATGCCACTGTACAGAGCCCCCCATATAACATACCACTTCTTTGTAGCTCCAGTAGATGCCCCTACAGTGCCCACCAATAATGTGCCGGCAAGAAGTGCCACCTAATAATGTGCCAGTAAAAAGTGCCCCCAATAATGTGCCAGTAGTAAGTGCCCTCATAGATGCTCCCCAGTAATGTGCCAGTAAAAAGTGCCCCCAATGATGCCCCCCGGCCTCAATGTCACATATTCTCCCCCTTTATGTCACGTCATCAACCCCTCCTTTTTACATCACCCCCTTCACGTCACATTGTCCCGCCCCCCCCTCCATGATGGCAGCACACTCATAATGACTTATTTAAAATTGGCTGCAATCCTTTTCACATGGGTATGTAGATAGGATTTGGACATCACAGCATGTTATGTAATCTATAAGGCTTCACAGAAACCAGATGATCACATCTGGTGCCTTTATAGGACCACCATAGTACTTATTTTGTCTTTCCAGATGGCGAATTTGAAGGAGCTTATTGTATAATGTCCAGCATCTTCTATGTTGACGCGAAGGGTGGCACCTAGTTGGATATGGGGTTGGGACTGATGACATCATTGTCACGACATGTGTGGTGACATCACCTCACCTTAACATGACCG